>NC_060187.1:70693758-70701087 GCF_021184085.1 Oncorhynchus gorbuscha | reverse complement strand
TCATGAAGTGGAACGACATTTATTAACTTTTTTAATAAATCAAAAACTGAAAAAAATTGGGCGTGCAAATTATTCAGCCCCCTTTACTTTCAGTGCAGCAAACTCTCTCCAGAAGTTCAGTGAGGATCTCTGAATGATCCAATGGGACCTAAATGACTAATGATGATAAATACAATCCACCTGTGTGTAATCAAGTCTCCGCATAAATGCACCTGCACTGTGATAGTCTCAGAGGTCCGTTAAAAGCGCAGAGAGCATCATGAAGAACAAGGAACACACCAGGCAGGTCCGAGATACTGTTGTGAAGAAGTTTAAAGCCGGATTTGGATACAAAAAGATTTCCCAAGCTTTAAACATCCCAAGGAGCACTGTGCAAGTGATAATATTGAAATGGAAGGAGTATCAGACCACTGCAAATCTACCAAGACATGGCCGTCCTTCTAAACTTTCAGCTCATACAAGGAGAAGACTGATCAGAGATGCAGCCAAGAGACCCATGATCACTCTGGATGAACTGCAGAGATCTACAGCTGAGGCGGGAGACTCTGTCCATAGGACAACAATCAGTTGTATATTGCACAAATCTGGCCTTTATGGAAGAGTGGCAAGAAGAAAGCCATTTCTTAAAGATATACATAAAAAGAGTCGTTTAAAGTTTGCCACAAGCCACCTGGGAGACACACCAAACATGTGGAAGAAGGTGCTCTGGTCAGATGAAACTAAATTGAACTTATTGGCAACAATGCAAAACGTTATGTTTGGCGTAAAAGCAACACAGCTCATCACCCTGAACACACCATCCCCACTGTCAAACATGGTGGTGGCAGCATCATGGTTTGGGCCTGCTTTTCTTCAGCAGGGACAGGGAAGATGGTTAAAATTGATGGGAAGATGGATGGAGCCAAATACAGGACCATTCTGGAAGAAAACCTGATGGCGTCTGCAAAGACCTGAGACTGGGATCGAGATTGTCTTCCAACAAGACAATAATCCAAAACATAAAGCAAAATCTACAATGGAATGGTTCAAAATAAAACATATCCAGGTGTTAGAATGGCCAAGTCAAAGTCCAGACCTGAATCCAATCGAGAATCTGTGGAAAGAACTGAAAAACTGCTGTTCTACAAATGCTCTCCATCCAACCTCACTGAGCTCGAACTGTTTTGCAAGGAGGAATGGGAAAAAATTCAGTCTCGATGTGCAAAACTGATAGAGACATACCCCAAGGCGACTTACAGCTGTAATCGCCGCAAAAGGTGGAGCTACAAAGTATTAATCTTAAGGGGGCTGAATAATTTTGCAGCCCAATTTTTCAGTTTTTGATTTGTTAAAAAAGTTTGAAATATCCAATAAATGTCGTTCCACTTCATGATTGTGTCCCACTTGTTGTTGATTCTTCACAAAACAATACAGTTTTATATCTTTATGTTTGAAGCCTGAAATGTGGCAAAAGGTCACAAAGTTCAACGGGGCCGAATACTTTCGCAAGGCACTGTATATCTATCTATTGATTCTTGAAGAATAAACATATAAATGCCTCATGAGCTGTCACTCTCCATCAGAACCCAAAATATAAACCAATTTTTGTAAACATTGTAAATGCAAACAAACACTGTATAGCCTCATAGCAAGGTTAAAACAATAATTGTTATATCATGGATGGTCAGTCCTTGCATCCATAGCTCTGGAGAGCCCTGCGGTTGCGAGAAGTGCAGTTTCCGTACGAGATGGCGACACAGCCCAACAGGATGCTTTCAATAGTGCATCTGTAAAAGTTTATGAGGGTCTTATGAGCCAAGCTGAATTTCTTCAGCCTACTGAGTTTGAAGAGGCGCTGTTGCACCTTCTTCACCACACTGTCTGTTTGGTGATGTGTACGCCGAGAAACTTGAATCTTTTCACCTTCTCAACTGCAATTCCGTCGATGGGGCGTGTTCCATCTGCTGTCTGCTGAAGTCCACGATCAGCTCCTTAGTTTTGTTGTCATTGAGGGAGAGGTTATTTTCCTGGCACCTCTCCGCCAGGGCCCTCACCTCCTCCCCGTAGGCTGTCTCATCATTGTTGTTTGAGCATGCGTGCATGTATGTCTGCCTCAATGTATGCGTGCGTAAGTGTGTGTGCCTGCGTGTGTGTATATGTGTGTGTGTGTACCTGCATATAGGTTGTATGTGTGTGTGTGTGTGTGTGCGCGCCTGTGTTTGCGTATATGTGTGTGTGCTCATGGAGGTGATGATGAACAGCCATTATCAGAGGATGTCATCTGGCTGTCATCAGAGGGCCTGTATGCTCCGAAGGTCCTGAAAAGCTACAGCCAATGAGTTCCCCTCAAATTCCTTTCTTCTTCAGCTCTTTATGCTACATGTAATACTCACACTTAGATAATATCCTTTGTAATTGCCTTTTTCCCCCCAGAATGACGTTGATGAGGTCAGATTCCAGTGACTCCGAAGCCAACCGGCTTTGGAATAAGGAAAGGTGTTGAAAATTATACTTCACCGTCTAACAGCTTTTTTTTGTGGGGATTTGTTTTTCTTCAGGAAGTGTTTATTTTTGTAGGAGCGTCAGGACTGTTTGTTTGTTCCCTTTAAAAACATGAACTGAGGATGTGTTTGATCATGCATGCCATCATGTCTGATGGTATGCACAATTAAGAATCAGTCAGCTAGTAACACAGATAGCACTTATTAATGCACAAATTAGCACATAAGACACCAAACAGAAACTATTGTGAATCTCAGATTTAGAGCCAAACAAGGTGTGTGTATGTGTACAATTGTTTGCATGTGTATACAAGTGTGTATTGTCTATGCGAGCGTGTAAACATCAATCTGTGTGTATGTCTGTGTGAGTGCAATGTGAGTCAGAGTGAGAAAAGGTTGTTTGATAGAATGACAGGTTGAGCTGTATCTGTCTGGCCTGTGGTTCTCTAGTCAGGAAGCTTTGCCCAATGTTTTCAAAGACAGAATGTGTGTCACAAATGGCACCCTGATTCCCTATCTAGTGCACTACTTTTAACCAGGGTCTACAGGGCTCTGGTCAAAAATAGTGCACTATATGGTGAATAGGGAGCTATTTGAGATGCAGTCAGAGTTATACCTGCTTCCTCTTCCTGGTTTGAACAAAAACAAACACCTGACTTGAGCAGCTGTGGATCTGTCTTTAGAGACCAATGCTGTGATGTCAATAAGGGGTCTCTGGTCCTTGTCCGCCAACCAGACTGAAAATTCTGAGAGAGAGCGAGCGAGAGAGAGACAAGCTCTGGCATCTGCAAGGCGTGGCTGTTACTTTCAAAGTGACTTGCAAAGAAACTAACTAATCAGTCATTCAAAGCTCTTTGTTGCTCATTTTCTTTTTGGCCTAATCTGTAATGTAGCTTCTGTCCTTCAGTTCAGTTGATCTGTTGATCTGTTTCCTAAGCCTGCATTCACCCTTTCAGAGATACAAATGGTTGTCATCCGTGATTTTTCCTTAATGTGTTAGTTGTACTCTTATCCTTTATTTGGTCCTTTTCAAATAAGGCGGATGTGGATGATTGCAGTTGTTTCCATTGAGTCGGTTAACTGTCCTCCAATTCTCTCTCTGGAGTTTAGAGAGAAGGAAGTCAGGACAAATGATGACTCCATTATGTACCTCTCCACTGAGTTTACCTCACAGAATTTTCCCCTAGGAGCAGCGAAGGACAAAGTGGGGAAGAAATGCCACCCATCGCCCTGAGCAACGCTCACGGAAACTCAGCGATGAGTCCGTATCTGTGACTACACATGTTCCAGCGCGGCAGTTTCCCAAACTCCCATGGCAGTTTGTCCGTCATAGTTCATTGTGTGATCAGAGCGGAGCTTTACGCAGCTCGAGTGAGTCTGGCCTGGTGAGACAGGGAAAGGAGAACCAGCACATTGTCAATAGAGAGGAGGAGAGAGTATAGAAGAGGAAAGGAGAGGAGAGAGAGTCTTTGCTGTAGTTTAGTCATGCTGGCTGCAAAACGGCTTAGGAAGGAAGAAGGAGAACAACAGGGCTTAGCTGTTCTTGGAAGAGGGAGCGCCATTCTCTGTGGTGGAGCTGGAATAGCTGGCTGGATATTCCTCTCATTATAAAGGTATGCAGCTGGCTGAATTTAGGGCTCACCTCAAATAGAGGTCCTTCCCTCCAGACCAGACACAGTCTATGTTCAATGGTTCGGTTTCTGTCTGGTGGTCCAAACATGGTTAAACTCTCTCTCCAACTTTCCAACATTAGTTCCCTGTTCAGTTTGTCAATACGTTCTTCTAAGAATTTGTCATTTATATGGTCATATACTATAATGTGTGGGGGGCAGCTTTGGGAAGTGAAGGTCAGACAGGATGTGTGCATCCTAAATGGCACCCCATTCCCTAAATAGTGCGCTACTTTTGACCAGGGACCATACGGCTCTGGTTAAAAGTAATGCACTATGTAGAAAATAGGTTGCCATTTGGGATGCAACCTATGTGCATTACCTGCTATTAAGTTTCTCTGTCTGCTCTAGATTCCAAAGAGCTATGATGCCATCTAAACGGTGTGTTTAGGAAACAGCATGGGCTCTACCCCACACATTATATTACCAGGCAGACACGCACACACACTCACATCACAGAGAGAGTCCATGGTGGTGTTTGGCTTGTCCCTAGGCAGATGGTTCCATGGTTGTTCCCTGGTTGTCAGGTCGGTGGACATTCAGCCGTGGAGGCCACACACGGATGCTTTCTCCTGGGAGTGGGACACCACACACACACCCTACGGAGAAGAAGAGAGCTTTACCACCATGACCCCACACAGGGGAACAAATGAGCGAGACCAGTTTATTACTCACATTCACACACACACACTTACTAGCCTAATTCCATTATATACCATGTTTAAAGCTGGAAACATTAAAATGATGTATTTACTACCTCCAGAATTTCAGGAAAACAAAGAAATTAAATAAACTGCAAGAGGATCAATGTGTGTTAGCATGGTGGATACAGCACATATCCCACTTACTTCCTGCTCTGATTAAGGTCATAATTTTAAATAATAATTTGTTCTTTTAACTGACTTGCCTAGTTAAATATAAAATAAAATAAACCTCACTTCCTGTTTATGGACCACACAACACAAACCCATAGGATACCTGGCGGACCACATTCTCAGCTAATGTACAGCCAGATACTAGAGTCACAAAAAGGTTTTGATGTTAATCTGTCCAGATGTATGTGGTGTCTCTGAGAGACTGAGGTACAGAGACTCCGGTAATACTGTCTGTCTGTCTGAGACAGCAAGGTCACCCACTGAGCGCATAGGAGGATGCGAGGAGAAGAGATTAAATCCTGCGACTAGTGTCTGGCCGCCCAACAACTTGCTCACTTGACCCCATCCCCTCCTCCCTTCTCCAGACCATCTCTAGAGACCTTCTCCCATTCCAGATAATTTCCCTCATCAACTCATCCCTGACCACTGGTTGCGTGACCTTTGACCTCAAGATGGCCAGAGTCACTCGCTTCCTCAAGAAACCAAAACTCAAAACCATCATTCACCCCTCTGATGTCAAAAACTACAGACCGGTATCCCTTCTTTCCTTTCTTTCCAAAACACTTCTCTCTCAGAACTATCTTCTTGACCCTAACCGGTGTGGCTTCAAGGCGGCTCACTCAACTGAGACCGTTCTCCTCTGTGTCACGGAGGCTTTCGCACTGCCAAAACTGACTTTCTCTCCTCTGTTTTCATTCTCCTTGATCTATCCGCTGCCTTGACACAGTGAACCATCAGATCCTACTCTCCACCCTCTCAGGGTTGGGCTCTACCACCCTGTATTGCATCCTACCTGGCAGGTTGCTCCAGCCAGGTGACATCTTAGCTTGGATGTTGGCCCACCACCACAGCTCAACCTCAACAAAAACGAGCTGCTCTTCCTCCTAAGGAAGTACTGCCGCTCAAGTCCTCTCCATCACAGTTGACAACTCCAAGGAGTTCCCTTCTCAGAGTGCAAAGAACCTTGGTGTGACTCTGGACACACCCTGTCAAAGCAGTGACTCACTCCTGCAGGTTCAGGCTCTAGAACATCTGTAGAGTCCAACCTTTCCTCACACAGGAAGTGGTGCAGGACCTAATCCAGGAACCTGTCATCTCTCATCTAGACAAGTGCAACTCTGTTGGCTGGGATCCCTGCTTATGCCATCAAACCCATACAACTTATCCACAATGCCGCAGCCCACCTAGTGTTCAACCTTCCTAAGTTCTCCCTGTCACCTCACTCCTCCTCACCTCCACTGGCTTCCAGTGAAACTCGTATCCACTACAAGACCATGGTGCTTGCCTACAGAGCAGCAAGGGGTACTGCCCCTCCCTACCTTCATTTTTTTGTTGTTGCAAAAGTTTTTTGTTGTTGCAAAAGTAATCATACCCCTTGGTGTTTTTCCTATTTTGTTGCATTACAACCTGTAATTTAAATGTATTTTTATTTGGATGTCATGTAATGGACATACACAAAATAGTCCAAATTGGTTGTTAAAATAACTTGTTGTTATAAATGTTGAATAAAAGAAAAACTGAAAAGTGGTGCGTGCATACGTATTCATCCCCTTTGCTGAAGCCCCTAAATACGATCTGGTGCAACCAATTACCTTCAGAAGTCACATAATTCATTTTTAAAAAGTCCACCTGTGTGGAATCTAAGTGTTACATGATCTTAGTATATATACACCTGTTCTGAAAGGTCACTATGCAAGGGACATCAGCAAGCAAGCGGCACCATGAAGACCAAGGAGCTCTCCAAACAGGTCAAGGACCAAGTTGTGGAGAAGAACAGATCAGGATTGGGTTATAAAAAAATATCAGAAACTTTGAACATCCCACAGATCACGATTAAATCCATTATTAAAAAATAGAAAGAATATGGCATCACAACAAACCTGCCAATAGAGGGCCGCCCACCAAAACTCACGGACCAGGCAAGGAGGTCATTAATCAGAGACAACAAAGAGACCAACGATAACCCTGAAGGAGCTGCAAAGCTTCACAGCGGAGATTGGAGTATCTGTCCATAGGACCACTTTGAGCTGTACATTCCACAGAGCTGGGCTTTACGTAAGAGTGCCTAGAAAAAATCCATTGCTTTAAAGAAAAAAATAAGCAAAAGGCATGTGGGAGTCTCCCCAAACATATGGAGGACGGTATTCTGTTTAGATGAGACTAAAATTGAGCTTTTTGGCCCTCAAGGAAAACGCTTCGTCTGGCGCAAACCCAACACCTCTCATCACCCCGAGAATACCATCCCCGCAGTGAGGCATGGTGGTGGCAGCATCATGCTGTGGGGATGTTTTTCACCGGCAGGGA
>NC_060187.1:70352622-70362622 GCF_021184085.1 Oncorhynchus gorbuscha | reverse complement strand
AATGATCTTCACCCTCCCTCATGTATGTGGATTTCCCCTATTACTTAATACCTGTTAATAAACCATTTGTGCCACTCAGCTTGGGTAATACATTATACTCTGACACACGGTTGAGTAACCGCACAGAGTGTCTTCTCCCTCCCTCTCCTCGGGTGAAAAACTAAATATTTGGAAGAGAGCCATTGACAACACTGCTGTCATTATCTCTAAGATGCCTCACCAAGTCAGCTCTCAAACAGGGGAGTTCAGTCAGACAATATTTCTCTCTCCTCTTGACCAGCCAAGTATTAGATGGCCAGCCTTGTTAAATATTTGTCAGATATTTGTAATTCCAAACCCTTATAACTAAATGGTTATTGTGCCTCTCCTGAGGCTGCTCTACACCTGTGGGGTTCAACAACTTCTTCTTTTCCTTTTAGAAATGGCATCATAGTTATCTATCATAGTTCAAATAGTTCACAGACCTTGAATTTCTGGGTCCTGGTCAAAGGTAGTGCTCTACATAGGGAATATGGTTCCATTTGGGACGTATCCCGTGTCTCTCCATTCACTGGGAAACAGTATCAGACAACAGAGATCACATGACCAGGGAGTCATCCCGCCCTAATCCCACTGTCAGAGCTAATTGACCAGTCAGGGATTGATTGATCCCCTATGGCCTCAGACCTAACATGGCCTCCGTTGCTCTGTGTATACACCTCTGTCTCCTGGACCTCACCATGGAGGGGCAACCAGCCAGCACCCCTTTGATAACACATTCCAAAAATGACATGAATGTTATTTTTTCCAGACCTCTCTTTACTCTTTAAGTCTTTAAGTATCACAATATTTTCAATTTATTTTATTTTTCTTACTTTGATATCTATCCACCTCACCTCTCTCATCGTCACGATTGTTTGTGCAGCCGAAGCAGCTCTAGGGGGTGGGGTTTGTTCACCTGTGGAGAGGTAGAGGCAGGCAGGTCTGGAGGAATGATCCAGGTTAACTTATCCATTGTGATTTTGAATATAAGGCTAAACTGATCCTTGATCAGATGTCCAGTAGAGGGCGATGGTACTGAAACTACAAAGTCACAGACTGACTGATCTCCCTCATGCAGATCTCTCAATTCAATTCAAGGGGCTTTATTGGCATGGGAAACATGTGTTAACATTGCCCAAGCAAGTGAGGTGGCTAATATACAAAAGTGAAATAAACAATAAAAATTAACAGTAAACATTACACATACAGAAATGTCAAAACAATAAAGACATCACAAATGTCATATTATACATATATATACAGTGTTGTAACGATGTACAAATGGTTACATAACACAAGGGAAAATAAATAAGTATATATATGGGTTGTATTTACAATGGTGTTTGTTCTTCACTTGTTGCCCTTTTCTCGTGGCAACAGGTCACAAATCTTGCTGCTGTGATGGCACACTGTGGAATTTCACCCAGTAGATATGGGAGTTTATCAAAATTGGATTTGTTTTCGAATTCTTTGTGGATCTGTGTAATCTGAGGGAAATATGTCTCTCTAATATGGTCATACATTGGGCAGGAGGTTAGGAAGTGCAGCTCAGTTTCCACCTCATTTTGTGGGCAGTGTGCACACTGCCCTCTCTTGAGAGCCAGGTCTGCCTACGGCGGCCTTTCTCAATAGCAAGGCTATGCTCACTGAGTCTGTACATAGTCAAAGCTTTCCTTAAGTTTGGGTCAGTCACAGTGGACAGATAATCTGCCACTGTGTACTTTCTGTTTAGGGCCAAATAGCATTCTAGTTTGCTCTGTTTTTTTGTTAGTTCTTTCTAATGTGTCAAGTAATTATCTTTTTGTTTTCTCATGATTTGGTTGGGTCTAATTGTGCTGCTGTCCTGGGGCTCTGTGAGGTGTGTTTGTGTTTGTGAACAGAGTCCCAGGACCAGCTTGCTTAGGGGACTCTTCTCCAGGTTCATCTTTATGTAGGTGATGGCTTTGTTATGGAAGGTTTGGGAATCGCTTCCTTTTAGGTGGTTGTAGAATTTAACAGCTCTTTTCTAGATGTTGATAATTAGTGGGTATTGGCTTAATTCTGCACTGCATGCATTATTTGGTGTTCTACGTTGTACACGAATGATATTTTTGCAGAATTCTGTATGCAGAGTCTCAATTTGGTGTTTGTCCCATTTTGGGAAGTCTTGGTTGGTGAGCGGACCCCAGACCTCACAACCATAAAGGGCAATGGGCTCGATGACTGATTCAAGTATTTTTAGTCAGATCCTAATTGGTAAGTTGAAATTTATGTTCCTTTTGATGGCATAGAATGCCCTTCTTGCCTTGTCTCTCAGATCTCTCCAACACACAAATCATATCCCTTATCTGTCCTGTAACTGTTTAGGGGATATGCAGCTGCATTAGTTTTAGGGGAGAGATGTATCTTATCAAATGGCAACTTAGATGAAATGGTGCAGCACTGAACCAGTTTCTCATTTCTAATGAAGGCCAGGGGAGACGTGGGAGGAACTGAATGTTTGTAGAATGCCTTCTATGAATTCTATCAGTCATGTTCTGATGATGACCCCTATCATCAGATTCAGCAGCGCAGTAAAAATACTCATAATATGAGTTCACATCTCCATCTTTGAGCAGCTCATCCATCTGTGTGTTTTCTTTAGTGGAATGAAGTGGATGTACCTCTGTGTGAAATATTGTTGCAGTGGAACAGAGAGGCGAGATACGGTATGTCGCTAGAGACAGAGATAGACAGAGAGAGAGAGAGAGAGAAAGTGTGTGAGAGAGAGTTGAGAAGTGACTCGCTGCCTACGAAGGGGCAAGCTGGGAACACTGCCACAGAGATTGCCAAAGACATCCGTCAAAAACAGAAAAATCTGCCACTTTCGTCTTTTACGGGTTTCTTTTTCCATCCCATCAGGAGGCCTAATATTATTATATTAGTTAAAAATCATAATTCTGCTGTAAGGGGAAGTTTGAGTCACAGAGCAGTGAGCTAATGGAACTTAACTGCTCCTGGTTCTTCCACCTCTGGCATCACTGGCATGATGAGGGGAAAACAGGGCAGTAGTTGTCTTCAACAGCTATCTCTTTCTTTCTCTTTCTCTCTCTCTCTCTGTCTCTCTCTTTGCTTTTCTCTTTCACTTTCTCATCCTTTATCTCTGTCTCTTTCTCTTACACACAATCCATGGCTCTTTTCAGGTGTGAGATGGTGACATCAGAGAGTGACAGTTGTACTCTGAGTATCCTGCCATCCCATCTACCACCTGCCAGCCTGTCCAGTGAATCTCTCTACACCACAAGGTCATTCAGTACGGAGGAGTCCTAATGGAAAGAACAGAACAGGGCAGTCAGTGGGTGCTTACTATAACTCCTCCACACGTCATGTTTCCATATTCCCACTCACTTTGAATCAAGTTGTAGCAGGTGGGCACCACTACACATAGAGCTCAAGACGAACAGTCAAAAACAGAGAGTGGCCGTCCTATTGCCTCTGTACACAATAGCAGACGTAATTTTCTGTTCATTTCACGACAATTCTACATGTTGACATGTTCATTGAAACCTAGCAGGCGATTGCTAACACACCGCAGCCACCCGCTGATTTTAGCCATACGTCTCCGTGATGTGTCTGAGCTCATATGTGTCAGGTCGGGAGACACATCACTCAATTCTCTGGAAATGTACAGTTATGAATATAACTACTGTTCCCTGAAAGATGGAACGAGGTGTGACATACTATGGGGAGTCAACGACCAATCCTATTCACATGAAGCTAACAGAAATCAAGACCAACGGGCCAATGGATGCCGAGCCTGCCGTCGGAAGCCCCGCCTTCCTGGCTATAATATCGGGGCTCGCATACATTTCCTCAATTCAGTTCCGCCAATGTATATTATACCTCGTTCCCTCCTTCAGGGAACAGTGGTTATAATCATAACTGTACGTTCCTTTTCAGTCGGTCACTCTGTATAACATACTATGGGGACATACAATTACGTCTCAAGCTGGCTCAGAGGGTACCAAACTAGGAGGCCCTCAGCAGCCCAATCAGTCACAGGTTCCACCTTCTCCAAAAAGGGGTTACAGAAGCCACCTTTCCCCCATTTATTCTACCCACGAAGCCTGAAATGTCAGAGCTGCATGAGGCCTGAGCTGTCAGAGCCCCATATAGGAAACCAGAACCTGCTGCAACTTGGCTATGCGCATTGACACGCTGCCACTGCAGCCCAAGTCCATAGACCACACAGTTCCAAGAACAATACTTACCTGTTGTGACTTGGGAAAGCGCACACAAAAAAGGATCACACAGAGACCCAAAGAGTCTGGAATGCCAGAACTCACACAAGGAGCCACAAGTCCAAAACAACAGGGCACCTGCTGTGACTTGATAATGCACATTCGTGCTCCGCCTCTTCAACCAACCACGGCAGCCCAAGACTCAAACCTACAGGGAAACTGTGGTAATCTGGATAAATGCGCAACCTGCACACTGCCTAACAACCACTTCCGGACCCAGCCACAAGAACTATGAGCCACCCTGGAAGCAGTTACATACAAGTGATAAAACCTCGCCTGTGGGGAACACAACTTGCTGCAGCACAGATATCACCAATTGTCATGCCCCTGAACAACGAGTGAGCACACACACCGCTAGGCAACCCTTGTCCTTTGTTGTCATATGCCAGGGAGATAGCCTCCACAATCCAACAAGAAAGACATTGCTTAGAAAGCGCCCTACCCCGAGTTGGATTAGCGAAACGGACAAAAAGTTGGTCACAAACTCTGGTATCCTTGGTCCTACCCATATACATGCTTAAAACACCCACCGGACACAAGCCATGTAACCTCCGTTGTTCACTGGAAGCAAATGGAGGAGGTGAGAAGTGGAACAGCTCAAATGACATAGGTATAACCTTGGGAGCAAAAGCTGCTTTAGGGCGTAACATCACTTTGGAGTCAACAGACGCGAACTCCAAACAGGAAGGGTGTATTTTTAGCACGTGGAGATCCCCAACGCACTTGGCCGATGCCAAGTCCATGAGCAGGGCAGTCTTGTAAGAAAGGACCTTCAGGTACACAGACTCCAGTGGTTTAAACAGAGGCTCACACAGAGTGTCCAGGACCATGGCCAGGTCCTAGGTCAGTGCCATAGGCTTAGACACTGGTCTGGGCCAAAGCATGACATTCAGGAACTGTACCACCAGAGGATGAGTCCCCCAGGTAGAGTCGTCAATGTGGAAAAAGAAAGGCCCTGCTCAAAAACCTCTTGCAAGAACATCAAAATGTCCACCACTAACAGAAACCTAAGTTAGAGCCGAATATCGTAACCTTCTTATTCTTAAAAAGTTCTACATTTTGTGACATGTTCTTCCAGTCGAGCAGAAGTGTGAAGAATTGAGGAAATGTATGCGAGCCCCAGTGTTATAGCCAGGAAGACGAGGCGTCTGAGGGCAGCCTCGGCATTGATTGGCCCGTTGAGCGTGATTTCACTTTGGTTCAGGTGAATAGGATTGATCATTGACTCCCCATAGTGACTGACTGAAAGGGAACCAGCACTTTGACAGCCAATACTGGAATTGATCAACTGGATATGATTCATACAGCCTTCCATTCCCAAAAGTCTCAGAGCCTCCATTTCTTGTGAAGTCTTCTATTTGAATGTATTTGTATTTATTATGGATTCCTATTAGCCAAAGCAGCAGCAACTCTTTCTGGGGTCCAAACACATTAAGGCACTTACATTACTCATTAAACAAAATATAAACGTAACAACGTTCGTCTGTTGAAAGAGGAGCGGACCAAAATGTAGCGTGGTGGTTACTCATGTTCTTTAATGAAAAATTGAACGATACATGAAATAACTAAATATACAAAAAACAACAAACGGAACGTGAAAACCTATACAGCCTATCTTGTGACAACAAACACAGAGACAGGAACAATCACCCACAAACACACAGTGAAACCCAGGATACCTAAATGTGGTTCCCGATCAGAGACAATGAGAATCACCTGACTCTGATTGAGAACCGCCTCAGGCAGCCAATAGCCTATGCTAGACACCCCTACTCAGCCACAATCACCATGCCTACTAAAACCCCAATACGAAAACACAACAAAATAAACCCATGTCACACCCTGGCCTGACCAAATAAATATATAAACACAAAATACTAAGACCAGGGCGTGACAATAAAACAGTACATCATGTAACATTATTACACCACTACATATCTACAATAACACATGTATAATACCACCATAAAACAATATGACAATGTATGTGTGTAGAGTGCATGTGCTAGCGTGTGAATCTGTGTGTATGTATCTCCTCACAGTCCCCGCTGTTCCATTAGATATATTTGTATCTGTTTAAAAAAAATATGATTTGACTGTTTGCTTCAATTACCTGATGTGGAATACAGTTACATGTAGTCATGGTTCTATGTAGTATTATGTACCTCCCATAGTCTGTTCTGGACTTGGGGATTGTGAAGAGACCTCTGGTGGCATGTCTTCTGGGGTATGCATGGGTGTCCGAGCTGTTTGCTAGTAGTTTAAACAGACAGCTCGGTACATTCAGCTTGTCAACACTTCTTACAAAAACAAAGTATTGAAGTCAATCTCTCCTCCACTTTGAGCCATGAGAGATTGACATGCATATTATTCATGGTAGCACCCAGTGTACATTTAAGCCGTGCTGCCCTGTTCTGAGACAATTGTCAATTTCCTAAGTCCCTCTTTGTGGCACCTGACCACACGACTGAACAGTAGCCCAGGTGCGACAAAACTAGGACTTGTAGGACCTGCCTTGTTGATAGTGTTGATAAGAAGACAGAGCATCGCTTTATTATGGACAGACTTCTCCTCATCTTAGCTTCTGTTGTATCAATATGTTTTGACCTCAACTTGCTCAATTTCCACATGATTAATTACAAGATTTAATAGAGGTTTAGGGGTTCAGTGAATGATTTGTCACAAATACAATGCTTTTTGTTGATGAAATATTTAGAACTAACGTATTTCCTTGCGACCCATTCTGAAACTAACTGCAGCTCTTTGTTAAGTATTTTCAGTAGCTGCAGTAGCTGACGTGTGTAGTGTTGAGTCATCCACATACAGAGACACACTGGTTTTACTTAGCTCCTGTACATACTGTTCTATTCTGTCTTTTCACATTTCCCGTTCGAACTGTAGAGGTCAATTAAGTTTTTTACCTCATTTAATGTAGATTATACGACCTCGTCTCTTGTGAGACTGTTAGGAGAAGTATTTGTATTTGTCTAATTGCATCAGTTGCTGACTCAAATGTCATGTAGTTCTAGCCCTGTTCTCATTGGTCATGGTTGGGATTTTGAGGAAGTCTTGAGGGAGGTCTTTGGTCATATTTGACTTGCTGAGGCTTTAGGTCTATTAGACAATGGCAAGGAAATAACAGAGATCCCTATGTACGTGTAACTATGCTCGGCTCATAGGGTGTACAGATGAGCCACTCTCCACAAAATGACATCCCAACACTTATAATTGACCTAAATAACAACTTCATAGGACGCTTTAAAGTCTTTCTAAAGAATATATATCATTCATTTCAAGTGACTTGCTGGATAAAAGTTAAGTAAACTAGGATACTTTATTACGTGATTGTTAATCATTCTGAACTCTTAGCACGATGATCAAAGTTGACCCCTGAGACTTCTCTGAGAGATTTCCCCGTGCAGTGACAGGCTCAGAGAGGAAAAATAGAAGACCACAAAAAAAAACAAAGTCACACTTTATCTGATTACACCCCCACACCACAGCAGATAGTAGGGTAAAATGGCGCTTGTTTGTTTGTTTCCTTAGCAGATCCATACAGGGCACGAAGTCCTAGTGTTCATCTGACACATCCAGTGTTTACACAGCTGGATATGTGCTGAAGCACTTCCAGGTGAAGTGGCTCAATCCAGAAGGGGCACAGACACACAGTCAGCAGGCAGCACTTTGCCTGCACTTGAAGCGTTTGTAGGCCTACCCTTTGTGGTACTTTGTTAACAATGCCCACCTCTCTGCTCTGCTCAGCTCGGTTTTACTCTCTCACTAGTTTGTTCCTTTTGGCTGAGAAGAGAGACATGTATACTGATGCAGAACACACACTCACACAGCAACACACACACAACACAGAGAGGGAGAGAGAGAAAGAAAGAGAAAGTATCTGTGGCTCTTTGTATTATGTTTCACCCCTTCCTCTATACTCTACTCTGCTACATACAAAAGCCACATGGAGGGTCTGCTTCTAATCTGGCATTTCTGGGGTCTCGATTTGTTTTGCCACAATACTCTTCCCGTGCCCAAGACCCACTCAGTGCAGATTCAATTAGATAACTGAATAAAAACGCTGAATAATTGAAATTGGACATGGTGTTCGGAAGGCAGCTGGCCCACAGCGCGAGCTACAGTACAGTCAAACGGACTGCGAGAGGGGGAGAGAAAGAGAAAAAGGGGAGGGGGGGTAATAGATCTGAGGACTTGCTAATCACAACTAGAGGTCTAAGCTTTCTTGTCCATTTCATAGAGAGTCAGCGGTAGGACCATGGCCTGCTGCCCACCTCCCTGTGTTACAACATACTGTTTTGTCACACACGGGTGGGACATGCATTAGAAAGAAATGGAACACAATGCTCTGTCTTTCCATAAGCCAAGGAGGATAGAGAGGATGGGTCGTAGAGAGGTAAAGCCGAGTGATGCTTTGCTTGACCACGTCATGTGCTGCTGGTGTAATGGTGTAAGCCAATGCCCTCAATGACCTGGCTTTGGTCTGGAGCTTAGTAAAACGCTCCGGGGCGGACCAGACCCAAATAAACACACCTAGAACAGACCTAGCTATTGGCTCATTCTCTCTCGGATCCCATCCCACAACACACGGACTCTGTGTGAGATCAGATCATGGTACAACCGTATAAAATACTTCACAATTTATTTACTTAACTCTCCTTAATGCTTTTCATTCAAGAGAACAGTGGGACACGATACCATTTTTTAGGGTTTAATTTAACCTTTATTTAACTAGGCTAGTCAGTTAAGAACAAATTCTTATTTACAATGATGACCTACCCAAACCAAACCCAGATGAAGCTGGGCCAATTGTGAACCTCCCTATGGGACTCCCAATCACGGCCGATTGTAATACAGCCTGGAATTGAACCACAGTCTGTAGTGATGCCTCTAGCATTGAGATGCAGTGCCTTAGACCACTGTGCCACTCGGTAGCCCCAATAACAATGTTTTTTGTATAATTACTCGACACCATTTCTGTAACAGGTTTACTGGTGTCAAAGGTCGTCTCTCTCATGATCCAAGCCAGGATTAGGGTTCTGAACGTTCAGAGGACATTGATTCTTTCAACAAGAAAGACAAAAGAAAAAAAGAGAAAGTGATTTGAGTCCAGCTATGGAGGAGTAACAATAACAAGTGTTTATACCCCGGTGACCCTGGGCAGACCCTGGATGATGATGGTAAATTCCTTGGAGGTTGTCCTCTAATAACAGAGCTTGTATTATTACCATGCTCTTCTGAAGGGATGTTAGACGGAGCACGATTCAGGGGCCTTTGATTACAACCAGTCCAGTACCAGATAGTCATTAAAGTTACTGGATTGGAGGTCCTCTCTCTCTCTCTCCCTCTCTCTCTCTCTCTCTCTCTCTCTCTCTCTCTCTCTCTCTCTCTCTCTCTCTCTCTCTCTCTCTCTCTCTCTCTCTCTCTCTCTCTCTCTCTCTCTCTCTCTCTCTCTCTCTCTCTCTCTCTCTCTCACACACACACACACTAAGGTATGTTGTTGTTCTCTCTCTCTCTCTCTCTCTCTCTCTCTCTCTCTCTCTCTCTCTCTCTCTCTCCTCTCTCTCTCTCTCTCTCTCTCTCTCTCTCTCTCTCTCTCTCTCTCTCTCTCTCTCACACACACACACTAAGGTATGTTGTTGTTCTCTCTCTCTCTCTCTCTCTCTCTCTCTCTCTCTCTCTCTCTCTCTCTCTCTCTCTCTCTC
>NC_060187.1:70337622-70340122 GCF_021184085.1 Oncorhynchus gorbuscha | reverse complement strand
TGTTGTTCTCTATCTCTCTCACTCTCTATCATTGTTGTTCTCTGTCTCTCTCACTCTCACTATTGTTGTTGTTCTTTGTCTCAATTCAATTCAATTCAAGGGCTTTATTGGCATGGGAAACATGTGTTAACATTGCCAAAGCAAGTGAGGTAGACAACATACAAAGTGAATATATAAAGTGAAAAACAACAAAAATTAACAGTAAACATTACACATACAGAAGTTTAAAAACAGTAAAGACATTACAAATGTCATATTATATATATATATACAATGTTAAATAGTTAAAGGACACAAGATATAATGAATAAGCATAAATATGGGTTGTATTTACAATGGTGTTTGTTCTTCACTGGTTGCCCTTTTCTCGTGGCAACAGGTCACAAATATTGCTGCTGTGATGGCACACTGTGGAATTTCACCCAAAAGATATGGGAGTTTTTCAAAATTGGATTTGTTTTCGAATTCTTTGTGGATCTGTGTAATCTGGGGGAAATATGTCTCTCTAATATGGTCATACATTGGGCAGGAGGTTAGGAAGTGCAGCTCAGTTTCCACCTCATTTTGTGGGCAGTGAGCACATAGCCTGTCTTCTCTTGAGAGCCATGTCTGCCTACGGCGGCCTTTCTCAATAGCAAGGCTATGCTCACTGAGTCTGTACATAGTCAAAGCTTTCCTTAATTTTGGGTCAGTCACAGTGGTCAGGTATTCTGCCGCTGTGTACTCTCTGTGTAGGGCCAAATAGCATTCTAGTTTGCTCTGTTTTTTTGTTAATTCTTTCCAATGTGTTAAGTAATTATCTTTTTGTTTTCTCATGATTTGGTTGGGTCTAATTGTGCTGTTGTCCTGGGGCTCTGTAGGGTGTGTTTGTGTTTGTGAACAGAGCCCCAGGACCAGCTTGCTTAGGGACTCTTCTCCAGGTTCATCTCTCTGTAGGTGATGGCTTTGTTATGGAAGGTTTGTGAATCGCTTCCTTTTAGGTGGTTGTAGAATTTAACGGCTCTTTTCTGGATTTTGATAATTAGTGGGTATCGGCCTAATTCTGCTCTGCATGCATTATTTGGTGTTTTACGTTGTACACGGAGGATATTTTTGCAGAATTCTGCGTGCAGAGTCTCAATTTGGTGTTTGTCCCATTTTGTGAAGTCTTGGTTGGTGAGCGGACCCCAGACCTCACAACCATAAAGGGCAATGGGCTCTATGACTGATTCAAGTATTTTTAGCCAAATCCTAATTGGTATGTTGAAATTTATGTTTCTTTTGATGGCATAGAATGCCCTTCTTGCCTTGTCTCTCAGATCGTTCACAGCTTTGTGGAAGTTACCTGTGGCGCTGATGTTTAGGCCAAGGTATGTATAGTTTTTTGTGTGCTCTAGGGCAACAGTGTCTAGATGGAATTTGTATTTGTGGTCCTGGTGACTGGACCTTTTTGGAACACCATTATTTTGGTCTTACTGAGATTTACTGTCAGGGCCCAGGTCTGACAGAATCTGTGCATAAGATCTAGGTGCTGCTGTAGGCCCTCCTTGGTTGGTGACAGAAGCACCAGATCATCAGCAAACAGCAGACATTTGACTTCGGATTCTAGCAGGGGGGAGGCCGGGTGCTGCAGACTTTTCTAGTGTCCGCGCCAATTCGTTGATATATATGTTAAAGAGGGTGGGGCTTAAGCTGCATCCCTGTCTAACCCCACGACCCTGTGTGAAGAAATGTGTGTGTTTTTTTGCCAATTTTAACTGCACACTTGTTGTTTGTGTACATGGATTTTATAATGTCGTATGTTTTACCCCCAACACCACTTTCCATCAGTTTGTATAGCAGACCCTCATGCCAGATTGAGTCGAAGGCTTTTTTGAAATCAACAAAGCATGAGAAGACTTTGCCTTTGTTTTGGTTTGTTTGGTTGTCAATTAGGGTGTGCAGGGTGAATACATGGTCTGTTGTACGGTAATTTGGTAAAAAGCCAATTTGACATTTGCTCAGTACATTGTTTTCATTGAGGAAATGTACGAGTCTGCTGTTAATAATAATGCAGAGGATTTTCCCAAGGTTACTGTTGACACATATTCCACGGTAGTTATTGGGGTCAAATTTGTCTCCACTTTTGTGGATTGGGGTGATCAGTCCTTGGTTCCAAATATTGGGGAAGATGCCAGAGCTAAGTATGATGTTAAAGAGTTTTAGTATAGCCAATTGGAATTTGTTGTCTGTATATTTGATCATTTCATTGAGGATACCATCGACACCACAGGCCTTTTTGGGTTGAAGGGTTTTTATTTTGTCTTGTAACTCATTCAATGTAATTGGAGAATCCAGTGGGTTCTGGTAGTCTTTAATAGTTGATTCTAAGATCTGTGTTTGATCATGTATATGTTTTTGCTCTTTGTTCTTTGTTATAGAACCAAAAAGATTGGAGAAGTGGTTTACCCATACATCTCCATTTTGGATAGATAATAATAATAATAATAATAATAATAATAATAATAATAGATAGATAAGA
>NC_060187.1:70100122-70330122 GCF_021184085.1 Oncorhynchus gorbuscha | reverse complement strand
AATTACATACTCAGACTGCAAACTAAAACTGTGTTTTAGTGACATAAAGAAAATAATAACTAGAAAGGTACAACCAGCACCCTGATCAGACAATAACTAAAAAGGTACAACCCTAACCCTGGGCATGACCAGACAATAACTAGTAAGGTACAACCCTAACCCTGGGCATGACCAGACAATAACTAAAAAGGTACAACCCTAACCCTGGACATGACCAGACAATAACTGACCAGACAAAAAGGTACAACCCTAACCCTGGACATGACCAGACAATAACTAGAAAGGTACAACCCTAACCCTGGACATGACCAGACAATAACTAAAAAAAGGTACAACCCTAACCCTGACCAGGTACAACCCTAACCATGACCAGACAATAACTAAAAAAGGTACAACCCTAACCCTGGACATGACCAGACAATAACTAAAAAGGTACAACCCTAACCCTGGACATGACCAGACAATAACTAAAAAAAACCCTAAGACCAGACAATAACAACCCTAACCCTGGGCATGACCAGACAATAACTAAAAAGGTACAACCCTAACCCTAAAAGGGCATGACCAGACAATAACTAAGAAACCAGACAATAACTAGAAAACCCTAACCCTGGACATGACCAGACAATAACTAAAAAGGTACAACCCTAACCCTAACCCTGGACATGACCAGACAATAACTAGAAAGGTACAACTAAAAAGGTACAACCCTAACCCTGACATGGCATGACCAGACAATAACTAAAAAGGTACAACAATAACTAAAAAGGTACAACCCTAACCCTGGGCATGACCAGACAATAACTAAAAGGTACAACCCTAACATGACCAGAAAGGTAACAACAGACCTAACCCTGGACATGACCAGACAATAACTAAAAAAAAAGGTACAACCCTAACCCTGGGCATGACCAGACAACCCTAACCCTGGACATGACCAGAGGTACAACCCTAACCCTGGACATGACCAGACAATAACTAGAAAGGTA
Source organism: Oncorhynchus gorbuscha (assembly GCF_021184085.1). Classification (NCBI taxonomy): domain Eukaryota; kingdom Metazoa; phylum Chordata; class Actinopteri; order Salmoniformes; family Salmonidae; genus Oncorhynchus; species Oncorhynchus gorbuscha. The sequence continues at coordinate 70,329,133 of NC_060187.1, read as the reverse complement.
CAACCTCACCCTGGACATGACCAGACATGACCAGACAATAACTAAAAAGGTAACAACCAGACCTACAACCCTAACCCTGGACATGACCAGACAATAACTGACCAGACAATAACTAAGGTACAACCCTAACCCTGGGCATGACCAGACAATAACTAAAAAAGGTACAACCCTAACCCTACAACCAGACCTAACCCTGGACATGACCAGACAATAACTAGAAACCCTGGTTACTAAAAAGGTACAACCTAACCCTGGACATGACCACACAATAACTGACCAGACAATAAAGAAAGTTACTACCCTCACCCTGGACATGACCAGACAGAATTCTACCAATCTGGAGCTCTTATTAAAACACAGGCCCAGGTACCATTTATTTAAGACTGGATTAGTTCACTGTGAAGCCCATGCAACCCAGGCAGCAAGTTTGTGTTTGAGCAGATGGAGGAGACTTGGCTGTGGCTCCCAGGGGATGAAATCTACTCTGCCACGGAGCCTGCTCCATGTTTATCCTTGGGCTTTATTGGATGTTGATGTTGGCCGGGCAAGAGGACCTTTTGTTTAAAGGCTATTTTTAAGGGAAGAACAGAGAGGGTGGCTCTATCTGGGATTTCTTTAACAGCACAAGTCTTTCCTGAGGAAAGGTAGAACCAGCAGTGACCATGAACTGGCCGACCGACACTCCAGAGGTCTGGATATGTAGAGAGTTCTCAAGGGTTCTAGAGAGTGGTAGTATGTTCTCATAGTTCTCCCACTTCATTAACATGCCACAGAACACAGACAGAACACATAACGCTGACTAATGTTCCCAGATATGATTAATGAGTAGAAGAAATAGAACCCTGGAGCTTTAGAACTAGTTTTAAAATCTTAAAAGCTCTAGAACTATGCCAAAAGAACAACACACTAAATCGTTTTTGTTGATATCATGCAGAACTGGGTCAAATACATATTTCAAATGTCTGAAATAATTTAAATGACCTTGATTTACAGAGTGAGTCACAATGAAGCCAATGGAATAATTCTAAAAGTATGACGTCTGTATAATAAATCAAGTGCACATTAAGTATTTCAAATATTTGAAATGTGGATTTGACACAGGGCTGATATGAGGTGAAATGCTAAAGATTCTCCTATACCAGATAGGTCAATTGAGGTCACAGTCAGGGCCACCTCACTCTCAGATGACACTGTAAGAGTGGATCTGTGTATCTGGCAGTAACATTTGAACATTAAACTGCCTGATGAAGACACATACAGTAATGAAGCCTGGCCACCATGTTTAACACAACAATAGAACAATATGTACAGTAGCTGTACTGTATAGCCACCAAGGCTTCAGATAGTATCACAGTTAGGTGTGTGAATGTGTACTGACCTTGTCATAAACCCCGTGTTGGTTACCATAGAAAAAAATCATATTTCATTTATTTTGACAAAATGTATTTTGGGGGTAGTTTTTTTTCAGCGTACAAGTTCTAGACGCATGACATCATTGGCAGAGAGCCCATACAGTGACGCGTGGGTAAAGCACGGGAGGAAGGGAACGGCGAGCACCTGAGCGCTGTTTAAAGATGACTCATGGCAAAACAAACTGAGGGTCCAATGGCCCCTGAAGGGGTCTGGCAGCTATAAGTCTCCTGCTCCAGGCTCCAACTATGTGGCGTAAAACAGCAGCGATGCGGAGAGAGAGATGTGAAGAGAGACTGGAGAAGAGACGGCAGCTCCCCTGCCCTGTCTTGGCCTGCTTGGCGCTTCTGCCCGTTGGTCAGGTTGCCCAGGCTGAGACAGGCAGGCAGACGAACAGGTAGGCAGGCGGATGGACAGGCAGGAAAATAGGACAGACAGACAATGCAGTCTCTACCTCACTGACAGAGGGTAAAGACAAGATGGTAATGACAGAGGCGAATGACAAGACAGCAATGACAGACACAGTCACCCTATTTCTAGCTCCTTGCCAACTTTGCAGCATGACCTTTTTTAGTTGTTTTATTTCTTATGTAATTTGCTCAGAACGTTTCTTGTATTATTACCCACAGCCGAAATAACTTTTTACATTAGATCTGCGGTCACTCACCAGAAAACTCAAGCAGAAATAACTTTTTGACATTAGATCGGCGGTCACTCACCAGAAAACTCAAGCAGGAATTACTTTTTGACATTAGATCGGCGGTCACTAACAAGAAACCTCGACTTCCTTGACCTGGATCCTTTGTTTGAACTTCCGAGTGAGCTCTATTCATCCCGGGGCTGCACCAAACCGCTGACAACAGAGAAGAGGAAGAAGAGGTGGTGGCGTGCATACCATCCACCGCTTCCGAGTATATTACTCGCTAAAGTTCAGTCACTGGGCAATAAAGTAGACGAGCTCAGGGTGAGAATATCCTTCCAGAGAGACATCATGGACTATAACATATTTTGTTTGACGGAATCATGTCTCCCTCTGGATATATTGTCCCCGTCCATTCAGGCAACAGGTTTCTCCATCTATTGCGCGGGAGAGGCAGAGGGGTGTGTTTCATGATTAACAACTCATGGTGTGAGTGTGCTAACGTACAGGAACTCAAGTTGTTTTATTCTCCTAATCTGGAATACCTCACCATCAAATGGCAACCACATTAACTCCCGAGATCATTTTCTTCGTTCATTGTCACTGTCGTGTATATTCCCCCCCAAGCCGATGGCTCTCAAGAAACTACACTGGACTATGTGCAAACTGCAAACCGCATATCCTGAGGCCACATTTATTGTAGCTGGGGACTTTAATAAAGGAAATCTGAAGAAAACACTACCGAAATTCAATCAACACATCTCCTGTGCTACACGCGCATCACAAACTCTTGATCATTGCTACTCTCCCTTCTGGGATGGCTACAAAGCCCTCCCCTGCCCTCCCTTTGGCAAATCAGATCATACCTCCATTCTACTGCTCCCCACCTATAAACAGAAAATTAAACAGGAAGCACCAGTGGTAAGGACTGTTAAATATTGGTCTAACCAATTACTTCAAGATTTTTTGATCACGCGGACTGGGAAATGTTTCTGGTCACTTCTGAGAATAGTATTGATGTATACACTGACTCTGTGACTGGGTTCATAAGGAAGTGCATAGAGGATGTTGTTTACACTGTGACAATTAGAACCTAACCAAACCAAAAAATGTGTATAGATGGCAGCATTTTTGCAAAACTGAAAGTGCAAACCACCACATTTAACCATGGAAAGGTGAATGGGAACATGGACGTGAACAAACAGACCAGCTATGACCTTCGTAAGGCAATCAGAGGCAAAACGACAGTACAGGGACAAAGTGGAGTCGCAATTCAATGGCTCAGACATGAGACCTTGTGGCAGGGATGCCAGATCACAGATTTTAAAAGGAAAGCCAGCCAAGTCGCGGACACTGATGCCTCGCTCCTGTATAAGCTAAAAAATACATTTCTTGCTTTGAGGAAAACAACATTGAGCCACCGACAGACATATTCAATATCTCCATATCCCAGTTTGTTGTCCCCACTTGTTTCAAGATGGTCTCCAGAGTGGCGCAGAGGTCTAAGGCCCCGCATCTCAGTGTTTGAGGCGTCACTACAGACACCCTGGTTTGAATCCAGGCTGTGTCACAATCGACTGTGATTGGGAGTCTGGGTTTGGCCGGTGTAGGCCGTCATTGTAAATAAGAATTTGTTCTTAACTGACTTGCCTAGTTAAATAAAGCTTACATGTTAAAAAATATGTCCACAATGGTTCCTGTACCCAAAAAAGTGGAGGTAGCTGAACTAAATGACTATCACCCCATAGCACTCACTTCTCTCATCATGAGTTGTTTTGAGAGGCTAGTTCAGGACCATATCAGCTCCACCTTACAACCTAGATCCACTACAATTCGCATACCGCTTCAACAGATCCACAGATGATGAAATCGTCTTATCCCACCTAGATAAGAGAAACACCTATGTAAGAATACTATTCCTTGACTATAGCTCAGCCTTCAACACCATAGTGCCCTCCAAACTCATCACACAGCTCAGGGTCTGGGCTTGGGTCTGAACCCTTCCTCGTGCAACTTGGTCCTTGACTACCTGATGGGCCGACCCCAAGTGGTGAATGTAGGCAACAACGCCACCGCCATGCTGATCTTCAACACGGGGCCCCACAGAGGTGTGTGCTCAGCCCCCTCCTCTACTCCTTGTTCACCCATGACTGCGTGGCTACGCACGACTTCAACTCAATCATCAACTTTGTTGACGACACAACAGTGGTAGGCCTGATTACCAACAATGATGAGACATGCTTACAGGGAGGAGGTGAGGGCCCTGGCGGAGTGGTGCCAGGAAAATAACATCTCCCTAAATGTCAACAAAAAGAATCAAATGAAATCAAATGTATTTATATAGCCCTTCTTACATCAGCTGATATCTCAAAGTGCTGTACAGAAACCCAGCCTAAATCCCCAAACAGCAAGCAATGCAGGTGTAGAAGCACGGTGGCTAGGACCAAAACCTAGGAAGAAACCTAGAGAGGAACCAGGCTATGAGAGGTGGCCAGTCCTCTTTTGGCTATGCCGGGTGGAGATTATAACAGAACATGGCCAAGATGTTCAAATGTTCATAAATGACCAGCATGGTCAAATAATAATAATCACAGTAGTTGTCGAAGGTGCAGCAAGTCAGCACCTCAGGCGTAAATGTCAGTTGGCTTTTCATAGCCGATCATTAAGAGTATCTCAACCACTCCTTCTGTCTCTAGAGAGTTGAAAACAGCAGGTCTGGGACAGGTAGAACGTCCGTTGAACAGGTCAGGGTTCCATAGCCGCAGGCAGAACAGTTGAAACTGGAGCAGCAGCATGGCCTGGTGGACAGCAAGTAGTCATCATGCCAGGTAGTCCTGAGATATGGTCCTAGGGCTCAGGTCCTCTGAGAGAGAGAAAGAAAGTGAGAAAGAGAGAATTAGAGAGAATATACTTAAATTCACACAGGACACCGGATAAGAGAGGGGGAGTACTCCAGATATAACAAACTGACCCTAGCCCCCCGACACATAAACTACTGCAGCATAAATACTGGAGGCTGAGACAGGAGGGGTCAGGAGATACTGTGGCCCCATCCGATGATACCCCCGGACAGGGCCAAACAGGAAGGATATAACCCCACCCACTAACGTCAGTAGCCCTGCCCCCTTGTAAACAGTGTATGATCTCTGGATGATTCTTTTTCAGTCTAATACTGCGGGTAAAGAAGGAGCTTATTGTGGACTACAGAAGACAGCAGAGTGCACACCCCCATCCACATCGACAGTGCCGCAGTGGAGAGGGTCAAAAGCTTCAAGTTCCTCAGAGTGCACCTCACAACCTAAAATTGTCCCTTCACACAGACAGTGTGGTGAAGAAGGCTCAACAGAGCCTCTTCAACCTCTGGAGGCTGAAGAAATGCACCATTGAGAACATCCTGCCGGGCTGTATAACCGCCTGGTATCGAAATTGAACCATCTGCAACCGCAGGGCTCTGTGGTGCGGTTAACCCAACGCATCATCGGGGGCACGCTGCCTGCCCTCCAGTGGGGGAAACAATTTAAGGGGGAAAAACGATTTAATACATTTTTAGAATAAGGTTGTAACGTAACAACATTTTTAAAAGTGAAGGGGTCTGAATACATTCTGAATGCATCTCGCTGAAGAGCATCATAAGTACAGTGTTCAGTATGTCTCGACCATGGGGCTGCTATGAGTAACAAACCACAGCCCCTTTCTCGCCTGCATGGTAATTTGTATTTATAATTTATTTAATGCTAGCCATAGGCATTTCAGAGAGTGCTTGTGGTTTTCACCCCCAGCTTGGCAAGAAAGAGACACCTGCCCAGCATCTGCTGGATGCATGGCTGGGATTTCATGAATTGTCTTTCAGGGTGAGGAGTACTGAGAGTGTGTATTTGGGTAGGTGGTTTCTGGTCTAGTTGCTGGTTCAGCCAAGGTTGTGGGTTCATGGGTTCAAACTAGTCCTCGGTCTGTCTCTGCTTCTAATGTCCTCCTCAGACGGAGACTTCTCTGTGGGTCTGAAGCCCAGTGTGCCCGGGCTCCACGGGGCTCTGAACTCTGGAGAGGAGAGAAAAGTGTGTGCGTGTGTGTTAGTGTGTGTGCACACAAGCTCATGCCTGAGTGTGTGTGTGTGTGTCTCGGCTGGGACAGAACATGTTTGGCTATAGAGCCAGGGGTTGAGTTGTCTGCCAAATAAAACACAGAGGTGTATCTGCTTTCACCAAAAAACTGGCAGCACTTTGGTGTCGGTTGGGTTTAGTTTGCACTAAAACATTCTCTGTTTTCAAATGTTGGAAAACAATGGAAGGAGATGGACAGTTATGGGCTCTGTTCTGTTCTGTTATAGACTAGGTTTCAAATGCACCCTGTTCTCTGTAGTGCACTACTTTTGACCAGGGCCATAGTGCACTATGTAGGGAATAGTGTGCCATTTGGGATGGAGTTTAGAACAGTACTGGGTCGTTCCATTTCACGAAATGAGTGCCATGAAATGAGTGCCATGAAATGAGTGCCATGAAATGAGTGCCATGAAATGAGTGCCATGAAATGAGTGCCATGAAATGAGTGCCATGAAATGAGTGCCATGAAATGAGTGCCATGAAATGAGTGCCATGAAATGAGTGCCCTTTGAAGTTTTAAGTAGAAATTGTGCACCAATATTGGATTTTAAAAGCCTGTTATATTAAATGGAAGTGACCTTTAATATAGACCACATGGAGAATTCAATAAATCTGATTTTGAATATGAAAAAGGATTGCTACAGTGCCAAAATACAGTATTTTGACATATCCCTCCATCAAGCTTGTGTCACATCTCGGAAGATTTTAACCCACTTGAGCCCCACATTTGTAAAGACCTAGTTATTTTGCTGCTTTGACAAAGTAATAACTGAAGATTATTATTTATTTCATTTGATTAGTGATTTCTTTAAGTCTGTTCCTCGTTTTAAGGTCAACCCTGTTAGGTGAACTGAACTCTCGTTTTAATATGGTGAAACTATTCCTTTTAAAATATTGTTTCTACTGTTTCTGGTCGTTTTGTGGTGGAAAACACCAGTGGCTCGAGCACAACACGTCAACCCTGTTAGCTTTAGATAGATACAGATTAGAAATGTTTTAACAATATATTGTTGGGGGAAGTTTTCATTCAATTGCCACTCCCTGCAGTTACACACAGAGAGAGAGAGAGAGAGAGAGAGAGAGAGAGAGAGAGAGAGAGAGAGAGAGAGAGAGAGAGAGAGAGAGAGAGAGAGAGAGAGAGAGAGAGAGAGAGAAGCTCAATTGGAAACCTAAATGAGGCAGTGAATGAACTTAGAGAGAAAGCACACAGAACATTCTGTGCCATTAAAAAGACTAATTCTAATTCAACTAATTGAATGTGTCATTGAAGCAATTGCACTTTATGGCAGTGTGGGATCCACTTGCAAAACATTGGGACTAACAACCTACTGAAATCCTGAATTCAGACTTCTGTAAGATTCTCCTACATGTCCAGAGGAAAACTACAAACAATGCATGCAGGGCAGAATTAGGCCAACATCCACTAATAATAAAAACAAAAAAATTGCAATTAAGATTTGGAAACATCTTAAATACAGTGACCATGGCTCATATCGTTACTAAGCCCTGCAATACCAAAAGATGAGCAAAGAAAAGAGTCCAATCAATCAAAATAAACACAGTCAAAACAAAACTACGTTAATTATTGGGAAACACAAAACACAAGCACAAAGTAAAATGCAGTATTTTTCTGACCCTACATAGACAGTACACCATGGTAAACTATGACCATGGTTACTGATCAAAACCTTATAAAAACCTTGACAAAGTACAGGCTCAGTGAGAAAACCTGGCTCCCTGTAGAGGAAAGGTTGTGCAAACACAGCAGAACCCACGTCACCGGCACCCGTGGAGCCGGTGTAGTAGAGAGACAGAAACAGAGACAGATCCAGAGACAGATCCAAAGACAGATCCAGAGACAGATACAGAGACAGATCCAGAGACAGAGACAGATCCAGAGACAGATACAGAGACAGATTCAGAGACAGATACAGATCCAGAGACAGATACAGATACAGATACAGATACAGATACAGAGACAGAGACAGAGACAGAGACATATCCAGAGACAGATCCAGAGACAGAGACAGAGACGGATCCAGAGACAGATCCAGATCCAGAGACAGATACAGATACAGATACAGAGACAGAGACAAAGACAGATACAGAGACAGATACAGAGACAGAGACAGATACAGAGAGAGATCCAGAGACAGAGACAGAGACAGAGACAGAGACAGATCCAGAGACAGATCCAGAGATGGATCCAGAGACAGATACAGATACAGAGACAGAGACAGATACAGATACAGAAACAGATCCAGAGACGGATCCAGAGACAGACACAGATACAGATCCAGAGACAAATAGAGATACAGAGACAGATCCAGATCCAGAGACAGATACAGAGACAGATACAGAGAGAGAGACAGAGACATATCCAGAGACAGATACAGAGACAGATCCAGAAACAGATCCAGAGACGGATCCAGAGACAGATACAGATACAGATCCAGAGACAGATACAGAGACAGATACAAAGACAGATACAGAGACAGATACAGATACAGAGACAGATACAGAGACAGATTCAGAGACAGATACAGAGCCAGAGACAGAGACAGAGACAGAGACAGAGACAGAGACAGAGACAGAGACAGAGACAGAGACAGATACAGAGACAGATACAGAGACAGAGACAAAGACAGATACAGAGACAGAGACAGATCCAGAGACAGAGACAGAGACAGATCCAGAGACAGATCCAGAGACAGAGACAGAGACAGAGACAGAGACAGAGCAGAGACAGAGACAGATATAGAGACAGATATAGAGACAGATACAGATCCAGAGACAGATACAGAGACAGATCCAGAGACAGATACAGATCCAAGGGACAAAAACAAAGACAAAGACAGAGACAGAGACAGATCCAGAGACAGGTACAGAGACAGATCCAGATACAGAGACAAAGACAGATACAGAGACAAAGACAGAGACAGAGACAGAGCAGAGACAGAGACAGATATAGAGACAGATATAGAGACAGAGACAGATACAGAGACAGATACAGATACAGAGACAAAGACAGATACAGAGACAGAGACAGAGACAGAGACAGAGACAGAGCAGAGACAGATATAGAGACAGATATAGAGACAGATACAGATCCAGAGACAGATACAGAGACAGATCCAGAGACAGATACAGAGACAGATCCAGAAACATATACAGAGACAGATACAGATACAGATTCAGGTCCAGATCCAGAGACAGATACAGAGAGAGATCCAGAGACAGAGACAGAGACAGAGACATATCCAGTGACAGATACAGAGAGATCCAGAGACAGATCCAGAGACGGATCCAGAGACAGAGACAGATCCAGATCCAGAGACAGATCCAGATACAGAGACAGAGACAGATACAGAGACAGATCCAGAGACAGATCCAGAGACAGAGACAGATCCAGAGACAGATACAGAGACAGATTCAGAGACAGATCCAGATCCAGAGACAGATACAGATACAGATACAGAGACAGAGACAGATCCAGAGACAGATACAGAGACAGAGACAAAGACAGATCCAGAGACATATACAGAGACAGATACAGAGACAGATACAGAGACAGATACAGAGACAGATACAGAGACAGATACAGAGACAGATACAGAGACAGATACAGATACAGATACAGATACAGATACAGAGACAGATACAGATACAGATACAGATACCGAGACAGATCCAGATCCAGAGACAGATACAGAGACAGCTACAGAGACAGAGACATATCCAGAGACAGATACAGAGACAGATTCAGAGACGGATCCAGAGACAGATACAGATCCAGAGACAGATACAGATACAGATACAGATACAGAGACAGAGACAAAGACAGAGACAGAGACAGATACAGAGACAGAGACAGAGACAGATACAGATCCAGATACAGAGACAGAGACAGATCCAGATCCAGGTACAGAGACAGAGACAGAGACAGATACAGATCCAGAGACAGATGCAGATACAGAGACAGAGACAGATCCAGAGACAGGTACAGAGACAGACACAGAGACAGACACAGAGACAGATACAGATACAGAGACAGATACAGAGACAGATCCAGAGACAAAGACAAAGACAAAGACAGAGACAGATACAGAGACAGAGACAGATACAGATACAGAGACAGAGACGAAGACAGAGACAGAGACAGAGACAGAGACAGATCCAGAGACAGAGACAGAGACAAAGACAAAGACAGATACAGATACAGAGACAGAGACAGATACAGAGACAGATACAGAGACAGAGACAAAGACAGAGACAGAGACAGATACAGATACAGATACAGAGACAAAGACAGATACAGAGACAGAGACAGAGACAGATACAGATACAGAGACAGAGACAGATACAGATACAGATACAGACACAACGACAGATACAGAGACAGAGACAGAGACAGAGACAGAGACAGAGACAGATACAGAGACAGATACAGAGACAGAGACTGAGACAGATACAGATACAGATACAGATACAGATACAGATACAGGTCCAGAGACAGAGACAGAGACAGAGACAGAGACAGAGACAGAGACAGAGACAGAGACAGATCCAGAGACAGAGACAGATACAGAAACAGATACAGATACAGATCCAAAGACATCTACAGAGACGGTTCCAGAGACAGATACAGAGACAGATCCAGAAACAGATCCAGAGACAGATACAGATACAGAGACAGAGACAGATACAGATACAGATACAGATCCAGAGACAGATACAGAGAGAGATCCAGAGACAGATCCAGAGACAGAGACTGAGACAGATACAGAAACAGATACAGATACAGATCCAGACAGATTCCGAGACGGATCCAGAGACAGATACAGATACAGATCCAGAGACAGATACAGATACAGAGACAGATCCAGAGACAGAGACTGAGACAGATACAGAAACAGATACAGATACAGATACAGATCCAGAGACAGATCCAGAGACAGATACAGAGACAGATCCAGAGACAGATACAGAGGCAGATACAGAGACAGATACAGATACAGATCCAGATCCAGATCCAGATCCAGAGACAGATACAGATACAGAGACAGATCCAGAGACATATCCAGAGACAGATACAGAGACAAATCCAGAGACAGATACAGAGACATATCCAGAGACAGATCCAGAGACAGATACAGAGACAGATACAGAGACATATCCAGAGACAGATACAGAGACAAATCCAGTGACAGATACAGAGACATATCCAGAGACAGATACAGAGACGGATCCAGAGACAGATCCAGATCCAGATCCAGAGACAGATCCAGAGACAGATCCAGGGACAGGTACAGAGACAGGTACAAAGACAGATACAGAGACAGATCCAGAGACAGATACAGATACAGAGACAGGTACAGAGACAGGTACAGAGACAGATAGAGACAGATCCAGAGACAGATCCAGGGACAGGTACAGAGACAGGTACAGAGACAGATACAGAGACAGATCCAGAGACAGATACAGATACAGAGACAGAGACAGAGACAGATACAGATCCAGAGACAGAGACAGATCCAGAGACAGATCCAGGGACAGGTACAGAGACAGAGACATGTACAGAGACAGGTACAGAGACAGATAGAGACAGATCCAGATACAGAGACAGATACAGAGACATATCCAGAGACAGATCCAGAGACAGATACAGATACAGAGACAGATACAGCGACAGGTACAGATACAGATATAGATACAGCGACAGATCCAGATCCAGAGACAGGTACAGAGACAGGTACAGAGACAGGTACAGAGACAGATCGAGACAGATCCAGATACAGAGACAGATACAGAGACATAACCAGAGACAGATCCAGAGACAGATCCAGAGACAGATCCAGAGACAGATACATAGACAGAGACAGAGACAGATCCAGAGACAGAGACAGAGACAGATCCAGAGACAGAGACAGAGACAGAGACAGATCCCTCCTGTCTCATCCTCCAGTATTTATGCGGCAGTAGTTTATGTGTCGGGGGCTAGGGTCAGTTTGTTATATCTGGAGTACTTCTCCTGTCCTATTCGGTGTCCTCTGTGAATTTAAGTGTGCTCTCTCTAATTCTCTCTTTCTCTCTTTCTTTTTCTCTCTCGGAGGACCTGAGCCCTAAGACCATGCCTCAGGACTACCTGACATGATGACTCCTTGCTGTCCCCAGTCCACCTGGCCGTGCTGCTGCTCCAGTTTCAACTGTTCTGCCTTATTATTATTGGACCATTCTGGTCATTTATGAACATTTGAACATCCTGGCCATGTTCTGTTATAATCTCCACCCGGCACAGCCAGAAGAGGACTGGCCACCCCACATAGCCTGGTTCCTCTCTAGGTTTCTTCCTAGGTTTTGGCCTTTCTGGGGAGTTTTTCCTAGCCACCGTGCTTCTACACCTGCATTGCTTGCTGTTTGGGGTTTTAGGCTGGGTTTCTGTACAGCACTTTGAGATATAAGCTGATGTACGAAGGGCTATATAAATACATTTGTTTTGATTTGATTTGATCCAGAGACAGATACAGATCCAGATCCAAATCCAGAGACAGAGACCGATCCAGAGACAGATCCAGAGACAGATCCAGAGACAGATCCAGAGACAGAGACAGATCCAGAGACAGATCCAGAGACAGATCCAGAGACAGAGACAGATCCAGAGACAGAGACAGATCCAGAGACAGATCCAGAGACAGAGACAGAGACAGATCCAGAGACAGATCCAGAGACAGAGACAGAGACAGAGACAGATCCAGATCCAGAGACAGATACAGAGACAGATCCAGAGACAGAAACAGAGTCAGATCCAGAGACAGATCCAGAGACAGATCCAGAGACAGAGACAGATCCAGAGACAGAGACAGATCCAGAGACAGAGACAGAGACAGATACAGAGACAGAGACAGAGACAGATCCAGATCCAGAGACAGAGACAGATACAGAGACAGATCCAGAGACAGATCCAGAGACAGAGACAGAGACAGATCCAGAGACAGATACAGAGACAGATACAGAGACAGAGACAGATCCAGAGACAGAGACAGATCCAGAGACAGATACAGAGACAGAGACAGATACAGAGACAGATCCAGAGACAGATACAGAGACAGATCCAGAGACAGAGACAGAGACAGAGACAGAGACAGAGACAGATACAGAGACAGAGACAGATACAGAGACAGATCCAGAGACAGATACAGAGACAGATCCAGAGACAGAGACAGAGACAGATCCAGAGACAGATACAGAGACGGAGACAGATACAGACAGAGACAGAGACAGAGACAGAGACAGATACAGAGACAGATACAGAGACAGATACAGAGACAGAGACAGAGACAGATCCAGAGACTGATACAGAGACAGATCCAGAGACAGAGACAGAGACAGATCCAGAGACAGCTACAGAGACAGATACAGAGACAGATACAGATACAGATACAGAGACAGATCCGGAGATAGAGACAGAGACAGACACAGATACAGATACAGATCCAGATCCAGAGACAGATCCCTCCTGTCTCATCCTCCAGTATTTATGCGGCAGTAGTTTATGTGTCGGGGGCTAGGGTCAGTTTGTTATATCTGGAGTACTTCTCCTGTCCTATTCGGTGTCCTGTGTGAATTTAAGTGTGCTCTCTCTAATTCTCTCTTTCTCTCTTTCTTTTTCTCTCTCGGAGGACCTGAGCCCTAGGACCATGCCTCAGGACTACCTGACATGATGACTCCTTGCTGTCCCCAGTCCACCTGGCCGTGCTGCTGCTCCAGTTTCAACTGTTCTGCCTTATTATTATTGGACCATTCTGGTCATTTATGAACATTTGAACATCCTGGCCATGTTCTGTTATAATCTCCACCTGGCACAGCCAGAAGAGGACTGGCCACCCCACATAGCCTGGTTCCTCTCTAGGTTTCTTCCTAGGTTTTGGCCTTTCTAGGGAATTTTTCCTAGCCACCGTGCTTCTACACCTGCATTGCTTGCTGTTTGGGGTTTTAGGCTGGGTTTCTGTACAGCACTTTGAGATATAAGCTGATGTACGAAGGGCTATATAAATACATTTGTTTTGATTTGATTTGATTTGATCCAGAGACAGATACAGATCCAAATCCAGAGACAGAGACAGATCCAGAGACAGATCCAGAGACAGATCCAGAGACAGATCCAGAGACAGAGACAGATCCAGAGACAGATCCAGAGACAGATCCAGAGACAGATCCAGAGACAGAGACAGATCCAGAGACAGATCCAGAGACAGAGACAGATCCAGAGACAGATCCAGAGACAGAGACAGAGACAGATCCAGAGACAGATCCAGAGACAGAGACAGAGACAGATCCAGAGACAGATCCAGAGACAGAGACAGAGACAGATCCAGAGACAGATCCAGAGACAGATCCAGAGACAGATCCAGAGACAGAGACAGAGACAGATACAGAGACAGAGACAGATACAGAGTCAGATCCAGAGACAGATCCAGAGACAGATCCAGAGACAGATCCAGAGACAGATACAGAGACAGATACAGAGACAGATCCAGAGACAGATCCAGAGACAGAGACAGATCCAGAGACAGATCCAGAGACAGAGACAGAGACAGATCCAGAGACAGATCCAGAGACAGATCCAGAGACAGAGACAGATCCAGAGACAGAGACAGAGACAGAGACAGAGACAGAGACAGATACAGATACAGATACAGAGACAGATACATATACAGATACAGAGACAGAGACAGAGACAGAGACAGATACAGAGACAGATCCCTCCTGTCTCATCCTCCAGTATTTATGCGGCAGTAGTTTATGTGTCGGGGGCTAGGGTCAGTTTGTTATATCTGGAGTACTTCTCCTGTCCTATTCGGTGTCCTGTGTGAATTTAAGTGTGCTCTCTCTAATTCTCTCTTTCTCTCTTTCTTTTTCTCTCTCGGAGGACCTGAGCCCTAGGACCATGCCTCAGGACTACCTGACATGATGACTCCTTGCTGTCCCCAGTCCACCTGGCCGTGCTGCTGCTCCAGTTTCAACTGTTCTGCCTTATTATTATTGGACCATTCTGGTCATTTATGAACATTTGAACATCCTGGCCATGTTCTGTTATAATCTCCACCTGGCACAGCCAGAAGAGGACTGGCCACCCCACATAGCCTGGTTCCTCTCTAGGTTTCTTCCTAGGTTTTGGCATTTCTAGGGAATTTTTCCTAGCCACCGTGCTTCTACACCTGCATTGCTTGCTGTTTGGGGTTTTAGGCTGGGTTTCTGTACAGCACTTTGAGATATAAGCTGATGTACGAAGGGCTATATAAATACAGTTGTTTTGATTTGATTTGATCTGGAGACCGATACCGATCCAGAGACAGAGACAGAGACAGACACAGATCCAGAGACAGATCCAGAGACAGAGACAGAGACAGAGACAGATCCAGAGACAGATACAGAGACAGATACAGAGACAGAGACAGAGACAGATCCAGAGACAGAGACAGAGACAGATACAGAGACAGATCCAGAGACAGATACAGAGACAGATCCAGAGACAGAGACAGAGACAGATCCAGAGACAGATACAGAGACAGAGACAGATACATAGACAGATCCAGAGACAGATACAGAGACAGATCCAGAGACAGAGACAGAGACAGATCCAGAGACAGATACAGAGACAGATACAGAGACAGAGACAGAGACAGAGACAGAGACAGAGACAGATACAGAGACAGATACAGAGACAGATCCAGAGACAGATACAGAGACAGATCCAGAGACAGAGACAGATCCAGAGACAGATACAGAGACAGAGACAGAGACAGAGACAGATACAGATACAGATACAGATACAGAGACAGATACAGAGACAGAGACAGAGACAGAGACAGAGACAGAGACAGAGACAGAGACAGAGACAGAGACAGAGACAGAGACAGAGACAGAGACAGAGACAGAGACAGAGACAGAGACAGAGACAGAGACAGAGACAGAGACAGAGACAAAGACAGAGACAGAGACAGAGACAGAGACAGATACAGAGACAGAGACAGAGACAGAGACAGAGAAAGACAGATACAGAGACAGATACAGAGACAGAGACAGAGACAGAGACAGAGACAGAGACAGAGACAGATCCAGAGACAGATACAGAGACAGATCCAGAGACAGATACAGATCCAGAGACAGATACAGAGACAGAGACAGATACAGAGACAAAGACAGAGACAGAGACAAAGACAGATACAGAGACAGAGACAGAGACAGAGACAGATACAGAGACAGATACAGAGACAGATACAGAGACAGAGACAGAGACAGAGACAGATACAGAGACAGAGACAGATACAGAGACAAAGACAGATACAGAGACAAAGACAGAGACAGAGACAAAGACAGATACAGAGACAGAGACAGATACAGAGACAGAGACAGAGACAGAGACAAAGACAGAGACAGAGACAGAGACAGAGACAGAGACAGAGACAGAGACAGATACAGAGACAGATACAGAGACAGATACAGAGACAGAGACAGAGACAGAGACAGAGACAGATCCAGAGACAGATACAGAGACAGATACAGATACAGAGACAGATACAGATACAGAGACAGAGACAGAGACAAAGACAGATACAGATACAGAGACAGAGACAGAGACAGAGACAGAGACAGAGACAGAGACAAAGACAAAGACAGATACAGAGACAGATACAGAGACAGATACAGATACAAAGACAGATACAGATACAGAGACAGATACAGATACAGAGACAGATACAGATACAGAGACAGATACAGACAGAGACAGATCCAGAGACAGAGACAGAGACAGATCCAGAGACAGAGACAGATCCAGAGACAGAGACAGAGACAGAGACAGAGACAGAGACAGATCCAGAGACAGATCCAGACAGAGACAGAGACAGAGACAGAGACAGATCCAGAGACAGATCCAGAGACAGAGACAGAGACAGATCCAGAGACAGATCCAGAGACAGATCCAGAGACAGATCCAGAGACAGACAGAGACAGATCCAGAGACAGAGACAGACAGAGACAGAGACAGAGACAGATCCAGAGACAGAGACAGAGACAGATACAGAGACAGAGACAGAGACAGATACAGATCCAGAGACAGAGACAGATCCAGAGACAGATCCAGAGACAGATCCAGAGACAGAGACAGAGACAGATCCAGAGACAGATACAGAGACAGATACAGAGACAGAGACAGAGACAGAGACAGAGACAGAGACAGAGACAGATCCAGAGACAGATACAGAGACAGAGACAGATACAGAGACAGATACAGAGACAGAGACAGATCCAGAGACAGAGACAGAGACAGAGACAGATACAGAGACAGAGACAGATACAGAGACAGATCCAGAGACAGATACAGAGACAGATCCAGAGACAGAGACAGAGACAGATCCAGAGACAGATACAGAGACAGAGACAGATACAGAGACAGACAGACAGAGACAGATCCAGAGACAGATACAGAGACAGATCCAGAGACAGAGACAGAGACAGATCCAGAGACAGATACAGAGACAGAGACAGATACAGATACAGAGACAGAGACAGAGACAGATACAGAGACAGATACAGAGACAGATACAGAGACAGATACAGAGACAGATCCAGAGACAGATACAGAGACAGACAGAGACAGAGACAGAGACAGATCCAGAGACAGCTACAGAGACAGATACAGAGACAGATACAGATACAGATACAGAGACAGATCCGGAGATAGAGACAGAGACAGACACAGATACAGATACAGAGACAGATCCAGAGACAGATCCCTCCTGTCTCATCCAGTATTTATGCGGCACAGATACAGATCTGGAGTACAGAGTCCTACAGATACAGAGACTCTCGGAGAGACTAGGACCATGCCTCAGACTACCTGACAAAGTCCCCAGTCCACCTGGCAGAGACAGTTTCAACTGTTCTGCCTTATTATTATTGGACCATTCTGGTCATTTATGAACATTTGAACATCCTGGCCATGTTCTGTTATAATCTCCACCTGGCACAGCCAGAAGAGGACTGGCCACCCCACATAGCTGGTTCCTCTCTAGACTAGAGACAGAGAGCCACCGTGCTTCTACACCTGCATTGCTTGCTACAGGGACAGATACAGAGATATAAGCTGATACAGGGATATAAATACAGATTTGATTTGATTTGACAGAGACAGATACAGATCCAAATCCAGAGACAGAGACAGAGACAGATCCAGAGACAGACAGAGACAGATCCAGAGACAGAGACAGAGACAGAGACAGATCCAGAGACAGATACAGAGACAGATCCAGAGACAGATCCAGAGACAGAGACAGAGACAGATCCAGAGACAGAGACAGACAGATCCAGAGACAGAGACAGAGACAGATCCAGAGACAGATCCAGAGACAGAGACAGAGACAGATCCAGAGACAGATCCAGAGACAGATCCAGAGACAGATACAGAGACAGATACAGAGACAGATCCAGAGACAGATACAGAGTCAGATCCAGAGACAGATCCAGAGACAGATCCAGAGACAGACAGAGACAGATACAGAGACAGATACAGAGACAGATCCAGAGACAGATCCAGAGACAGATCCAGAGACAGAGACAGATCCAGAGACAGATCCAGAGACAGAGACAGAGACAGATCCAGAGACAGATCTACAGACAGACAGAGACAGAGACAGATACAGAGACAGAGACAGAGACAGATACAGATACAGAACAGACAGATACAGATACAGAGACAGATACAGAGACAGAGACAGATACATATACAGATACAGAGACAGAGACAGAGACAGAGACAGATACAGAGACAGATACAGAGACAGATCCCTCCTGTCTCACAGATTTACAGTAGTTTAGCTAGGGTCAGTTATACAGACTTCTCCTGTCCTATTCGGTGTCCTGTGTGAATTTATGAGGTGCTCTCTCTAATTCTCTCTTTCTCTCTTTCTTTTTCTCTCAGACCTGACAGACCATGCCTCAGGACTACCTGACATGATGACTCCTTGCTGTCCCCAGTCCACCAGATACAGATGGACCACAAAGAACACAGATACAGCACACAGAGAGGACAAATACAGATACAGATACAGATACAGCACTTTGAGATACAGATACAGGGCTATATAAATACAGTTGTTTTACAGATCTTGATCTGGAGACAGATACAGATACAGAGACAGAGACAGAGACAGACACAGATCCAAAGACAGATCCAGAGACAGAGACAGAGACAGATCCAGAGACAGATACAGAGACAGATACAGAGACAGATACAGAGACAGATACAGAGACAGAGACAGAGACAGAGACAGATACAGAGACAGATCCAGAGACAGATACAGAGACAGATCCAGAGACAGAGACAGAGACAGATCCAGAGACAGATACAGAGACAGAGACAAAGACAGATACAGAGACAGATACAGAGACAGATACAGAGACAGAGACAGATCCAGAGACAGATACAGAGACAGAGACAGAGACAGAGACAGAGACAGAGACAGAGACAGAGACAGAGACAGAGACAGATACAGAGACAGAGACAGAGACAGATACAGAGACAGATCCAGAGACAAGACAGATCCAGAGACAGATACAGAGACAGAGACAGAGACAGATACAGATACAGATACAGATACAGAGACAGATACAGAGACAGAGACAGAGACAGATACAGAGACAGAGACAGAGACAGAGACAGAGACAGAGACAGAGACAGAGACAGAGACAGAGACAAAGACAGATACAGAGACAGAGACAGAGACAGAGACAGAGACAGAGACAGAGACAGAGACAGATACAGAGACAGAGACAGAGACAAAGACAGATACAGAGACAGATACAGAGACAGATACAGAGACAGAGACAGAGACAGAGACAGAGACAGAGACAAAGACAGATACAGATACAGAGACAGAGACAGATACAGAGACAGAGACAGAGACAGAGACAGAGACAGAGACAGATACAGATACAGAGACAGATACAGATACAGAGACAGATACAGATACAGAGACAGATACAGATACAGAGACAGATACAGATCCAGAGACAGATCCAGGGACAGGACAGAGACAGAGACAGATCCAGAGACAGAGACAGATCCAGAGACAGAGACAGAGACAGAGACAGAGACAGAGACAGATCCAGAGACAGATACAGAGACAGAGACAGAGACAGAGACAGAGACAGATCCAGAGACAGATCCAGAGACAGAGACAGAAACAGAGTCAGATCCAGACAGATCCAGAGACAGACAGAGACAGATCCAGAGACAGAGACAGAGACAGATCCAGAGACAGAGACAGAGACAGAGACAGATCCAGAGACAGAGACAGAACAGAGTCAGATCCAGAGACAGACAGAGACAGATCCACAGACAGACAGACAGACAGAGACAGATACAGAGACAGAGACAGATACAGAGACAGAGACAGAGACAGATCCAGAGACAGAGACAGAGACAGATACAGAGACAGAGACAGAGACAGATACAGACAGAGACAGAGACAGATCCAGAGACAGATCCAGAGACAGATCCAGAGACAGAGACAGAGACAGATCCAGAGACAGATACAGAGACAACAGAGACAGAGACAGAGACAGATCCAGAGACAGAGACAGAGACAGATCCAGAGACAGATACAGAGACAGAGACAGATACAGAGACAGATACAGAGACAGATACAGAGACAGACAGAGACAGAGACAGAGACAGAGACAGATACAGAGACAGAGACAGAGACAGACAGACAGAGACAGATACAGAGACAGATCCAGAGACAGAGACAGAGACAGATCCAGAGACAGATACAGAGACAGAGACAGATACAGATACAGAGACAGAGACAGAGACAGAGACAGATACAGAGACAGATACAGAGACAGATACAGAGACAGATCCAGAGAGACAGAGACAGATCCAGAGACAGAGACAGAGACAGATCCAGAGACAGCTACAGAGACAGATACAGAGACAGATACAGATACAGATACAGAGACATCCGGAGACAGAGACAGAGACAGACACAGACAGATACAGATCCAGATCCAGAGACAGAGTCTCATCCTCCAGTATTTATGACAGATGTGTCGGGGGACAGTTTGTTATATCTGGAGTACTTCTCCTGTCCTATTCGGTGTCCTGTGAGACAGAGACTAATTCTCTCTTTCTCTCTTTCTTTTTCTCTCTCGGAGGACAGAGGACCAGCCTCAGGACACCTGACACAGAGACTGGCCGTGCTGCTGCTCCAGTTTCAACTGACATTATTGGACCATTCTGGTCATTTAGAACAACATCCTGACAGATCCACAGACAGCCAGAAGAGACAGATACAGAGACACCGTGCTTCTACACAGCTGTTTGGGGTTTTAGGCTGGGACAGCACTTTGAGATATAAGCTGATGTACGAAGGGCTATATAAATACATTTGTTTTGATTTGATTTGATTTGATCCAGAGACAGATACAGATCCAAATCCAGAGACAGAGACAGATCCAGAGACAGATCCAGAGACAGATCCAGAGACAGAGACAGAGACAGAGACAGATCCAGAGACAGATCCAGAGACAGATCCAGAGACAGATCCAGAGACAGAGACAGATCCAGAGACAGATCCAGAGACAGAGACAGATCCAGAGACAGATCCAGAGACAGAGACAGAGACAGACAGAGACAGATCCAGAGACAGAGACAGAGACAGATCCAGAGACAGATCCAGAGACAGATCCAGAGACAGATACAGAGACAGATACAGAGACAGATCCAGAGACAGATACAGAGTCAGATCCAGAGACAGATCCAGAGACAGATCCAGAGACAGATCCAGAGACAGATACAGAGACAGATACAGACAGATCCAGAGACAGAGACAGAGACAGATCCAGAGACAGAGACAGATCCAGAGACAGATCCAGAGACAGAGACAGAGACAGATCCAGAGACAGATCTAGAGACAGATCCAGAGACAGAGACAGATCCAGAGACAGAGACAGAGACAGAGACAGAGACAGAGACAGATACAGATACAGATACAGATACAGAGACAGATACAGAGACAGATACAGAGACAGAGACAGATACATATACAGATACAGAGACAGAGACAGAGACAGAGACAGATACAGAGACAGATACAGAGACAGATCCCTCCTGTCTCAGACAGTATTTATGCGGCAGTAGACAGAGACAGTTTGTTATATCTGGAGTACTTCTCCTGATTCGGTGTCCAGATACAGAGGACAGAGACCACAGACTAGACAGATGACTTGCTGTCCCCAGTCCACCTGGCCGTGCTGCTGCTCCAGTTTCAACTGTTCTGCCTTATTATTATTGGACCATTCTGGTCATTTATGAACAGAACATCGGAGATGTTCAGAGACATAACAGAGACAGCCAGAAGAGACAGCCACCCCACATAGCCTGGACAGGTTTCTTCCTAGGACAGATACAGAGACACAGACAGTTTACAGAGACAAAGACAGAGATAGAGACAAAGACGAAGGGACATATAAGATACAGTTGTTTTGATTTGATTTGACAGAGACAGAGACAGAGACAGATACAGAGACAGAGACAGAGACAGAGACAGAGACAGATCCAGAGACAGAGACAGAGACAGATCCAGAGACAGATACAGAGACAGATACAGAGACAGAGACAGAGACAGATCCAGAGACAGAGACAGAGACAGATACAGAGACAGATACAGAGACAGAACAGAGACAGAGACAGAGACAGAAAGAGACAGAGACAGAGACAGAGACAGAGACAGAGACAGAGACAGAGACAGATACAGAGACAGATACAGAGACAGATACAGAGACAGAGACAGAGACAGAGACAGAGACAGATACAGAGACAGAGACAGATACAGAGACAAAGACAGATACAGAGACAAAGACAGAGACAGAGACAAAGACAGATACAGAGACAGAGACAGATACAGAGACAGAGACAGAGACAGAGACAGAGACAGAGACAGAGACAGAGACAGAGACAGATACAGAGACAGATACAGATCCAGAGACAGATACAGAGACAGATACAGATACAGATACAGATACAGAGACAGATACAGATACAGATACAAAGACAGATACAGATACAGAGACAGAGACAAAGACAAAGACAAAGACAGATACAGATACAGAGACAGAGACAGAGACAGAGACAGAGACAGAGACAGAGACAAAGACAAAGACAGATACAGAGACAGATACAGAGACAGATACAGATACAAAGACAGATACAGATACAGAGACAGATACAGATACAGAGACAGATACAGATACAAAGACAGATACAGAGACAGAGACAAATACAGATACAGATACAGATACAGATCCAGAGACAGATACAGAGACAGATACAGATACAGATACAGAGACAGATACAGATACAGATACAAAGACAGATACAGAGACAGAGACAAATACAGATACAGATACAGAGACAGATACAGATACAGATACAGAGACAGATACAGATACAGATACAGATACAGATACAAAGACAGATACAGAGACAGAGACAAATACAGATACAGATACAGATACAGATACAGATACAGATACAGATACAGATACAGATACAGATACAGAGACAGAGACAGATACAGATACAGATACAAAGACAGATACAGAGACAGAGACAGAGACAAAGACAAAGACAAAGACAAAGACAGATACAGACACAGAGACAGATACAGATACAAAGACATATACAGATACAGAGACAGAGACAAAGACAGATACAGAGACAGAGACAGAGACAGATACAGAGACAGAGACAGAAACAGAGACAGAGACAGAGACAGATACAGAGACAGATACAAAGACAGATACAGATACAGAGACAGAGACAGAGACAGAGACAGATCCAGATCCAGATACAGAGACAGATCCAGATACAGATCCAGAGACAGAGACAAAGACAAAGACAGATACAGATACAGAGACAGAGACAGATCCAGATACAGATCCAAAGACAGAGACAGAGACAGATACAGATACAGATACAGATACAGAGACAAAGACAGATACAGATACAGAGACAGATACAGATACAGATACAGAGACAGATACAGATACAGAGACAGATACAGATACAGAGACAAAGACAGATACAGATACAGAGACAGATACAGATACAGATACAGATACAGAGACAAAGACAGAGACAGAGACAGATACAGATTACAGATACAGATACAGATACAGAGACAGATACAGAGACAGAGACAGATACAAAGACAGATACAGAGACAGAGACAAAGACAAAGACAAAGACAAAGACAAAGACAGATACAGATACAGAGACAGAGACAGATACAGAGACAGAGACAGAGACAAAGACAAAGACAGATACAGAGACAGATACAGAGACAGATACAGATACAAAGACAGATACAGAGACAGAGACAGATACAGATACAGAGACAGATACAGATACAAAGACAGATACAGAGACAGAGACAAATACAAAGACAAAGACAAAGACAAAGACAAAGACAAAGACAGATACAGATACAGAGACAGAGACAGATACAGAGACAGAGACAGAGACAAAGACAAAGACAGATACAGAGACAGATACAGAGACAGATACAGATACAAAGACAGATACAGATACAGATACAGATACAGATACAGATACAGATACAGATACAGATACAGATACAAAGACAGATACAGAGACAGAGACAAAGACAAAGACAAAGACAAAGACAAAGACAAAGACAGAGACAGATACAGATACAAAGACATATACAGATACAGAGACAGAGACAAAGACAAAGACAGATACAGAGACAGAGACAGAGACAGATACAGAGACAGAGACAGAAACAGAGACAGAGACTTAGACAGATCCAGATACAGAGACAGATACAGAGACAGAGACAGATACAGATACAGATACAGAGACAGATACAGATACAAAGACAGATACAGAGACAGAGACAAAGACAAAGACAAAGACAAAGACAGATACAGAGACAGATACAGATACAAAGACAGATACAGATACAGAGACAGACAGAGACAAAGACAAAGACAGATACAGAGACAAAGACAAAGACAGATACAGAGACAGAGACAGAGACAAAGACAAAGACAGATACAGAGACAGAGACAGAGACAGATACAGAGACAGATCCAGATCCAGATACAGAGACAGATACAGAGACAGATACAGAGACAGATACAGGTACAGAGACAGAGATAGATACAGAGACAGATACAGATACAGAGACAGATCCAGAGACAGATCCAGAGACAGATCCAGAGACAGATCCAGGTACAGATACAGAGACAGAGACAGATACAGAGACAGATCCAGAGACAGATACAGAGACAGATACAGAGACAGAGACAGAGACAGATACAGAGACAGATACAGAGACAGATACAGACATAGACAAAGGCAAGGATTTTCCTTTCAAACGGACTGTCCTATCTGACCATAGGAAGAGACAGAGTAAACCATCTCACTGATGGCTTGGGTTCAGTACAGACATACGTTTTCTATTCCTCTCAACAGTGGGTAATAAATGATGCCTCTCTGGTTGGCCCAGGGTGTTTCATCATCTGAACACTGACACTAAAATCCAGACAGCCTGCAGCCGGAGAGGGCCCGTGAGCGGAGGAGTCCCTGTTGGTCACAGACTTCGTATGTTTTCTTTATTCCCCTCCACTCTGTCTATCTGTCATCCTGGCCTTATTTATGGCCCCACTCCCCTGGGTCTATTTGTCTGTGTTTTACACCATTTTGGGAAGGAAAGGTTGGTGGGTTAGTTGGGGTTTAAGGAGTGGAGGTGAAGGGGGTGAAGTGGGGAGGAGGGTATGAATGAGGTGGGATAAGGTTGGTGGGTTAGTTGAGGTTTAAGGAGTGGGGGTGAGGGGAGTGAAGTGTGTGTGTGTGTGTGTGTGTGTGTGTGTGTGTGTGTGTGTGTGTGTGTGTGTGTGTGTGTGTGTGTGTGTGTGTGTGTGTGTGTGTGTGTGTGTGTGTGTGTGTGTGTGTGTGTGTGTGTGTGTGTGTGTGTGTGTGTGTGTGTGTGTGTGTGTGTGTGTGTGTGGTTGAGGTGGGGGGGGGTTTGTTAGACAGTAAAATATGCAGTCAGAGTAGAAGTCACTCTGTATCCTATGTGTTGAAGGGGGGTAAGGGGGTTAGTGCATACTCACTCCCCTCCTCCTTGACTCCCCCGCTGGCTGTCCCACCCTGCTCGGCCATGCGTGTGTGTGTTTCAAATCAAATCACATTTAATTGGTTGCATACACATATTTTGCAGAAGTTATTGCGGGTGTAGCGAAATGTAGCAAAAAAAACACACCAAATGTGTTTGATGGATCACGGGAAAAGAACAGGAATAGGCTTTTGTAGGCTACAGTCCAAGCTATGTCTTCCAATGGTGCAACTGCTGTCGGCATCCAAAGATTATCCAACTTGAATAAACGCGTGGGGGTAAAGATGACACCATAGTCTACGACGATACTATCACACCCTGACCTTAGTTATCTTTGTTTTCTTTATTATTTTGGTTAGGTCAGGGTGTGACGAGGGTGGTATGTGTGTTTTTGTCTTGTCTAGGGTTTATTGTACATCTATGGGGTTTTGGTTTGCCTAGGTAAATGTAGGTCTATGGTGTCCTGAATTGGTTCCCAATCAGAGGTAGCTGTTTATCGTTGTCTCTGATTGGGGATCCTATTTAGGTTGCCATTTCCCATTTTGGTTTTGTGGGTTATTGTCTATGTGTAGATGCCTGTCAGCACTCGTGTTATATAGCGGCACGGTCGTGGTGTTGTTTTGTTAGTTTGTTTAGTGTTCTTCGGTAATTAAAGAAGAATGTATGCTTATTACGCTGCGCCTTGGTCTCAACGTTACAACGAACGTGACAGACACGGATATCACTTATTATTGATATCTATATAGTGCATTGATGTGAATCACACTGCTGCTCTCTCATTTAGCTATTTGCGCTTTACAGATTGTGGATGGCTGTTCACAAATCTAAATATGTATTTGAACCCAATAATGGTTGAATTCAAGAAGTTTAAGCTGCCTATCCATTCATTTTTGGAAACCTTAAACTAATAACACACAAATTATTGTATTTTTCTTGTCTATATTGAATACATAACTTACAAATTCACAGTGTAGGTTGGAAAAAGTATGTGAACCCCTAGGTTAATGACTTCTCCAAAAGCTAATTGAGTCAGGAGTCAGCTAACCTGGAGTCCAATCAAGGAGACCAGATTAGAGATGTTGGTTCGAGCTGCCTTGCCCTAAAAAGAAACTCCCAAAATTTGAGTTTGCTATTCACAAGAAGCATTGCCTGATGCAAAGCATGCCTCGAATAAAATAGATCTCAGAAGACCTAAGATTAAGAATGGTTGACTTGCATAAAGCTGGAAAGTGTTACAAAAGTATCTCTAAAAGCCTTGATGTTCATCAGTCCACGGTAAGATAAAATGTTTATAAATGGAGAAAGCTCAGCACTGTTGCTACTCTCCCTAGGAGATGCAAAGATGACTGCAAGAGCACAGCACAGAATGCTCAATGAGGTTAATAAGATTCCTAGTGTCAGCTAAAGACTTACAGAAGTCTCTGGAACATGCTAACATCTCTGTTGACGAGTCTACGATACGTAAAACACTAAACAAGAATAGTGTTCATGGGAGGACACCACAGAAGAAGACACTGCTGTTCAAAAAAACCCATTGCTGCACATCTGAAGTTGGCAAAAGTGTACCGGGATGTTCCACAGCGCTACTGGCTAAATATTCCATGGACAGATGAAACTACAGTTGAGTTGTTTGGAAGGAACACACAACACTATGTGTGGAGAAAAAAAGGCACAGCACACCAACATCAACACCAAAACCTCATCCCAACTGTAAAGCATGGTGGAAGGAGCATCATGGTTTGGGGCTGCTTTGTTGCCCCTGGACAGCTTGCTATCATCAACAGAAAAATGAAGTCCCAAGTTTATCAAGACATTTTGCAGGAGAATGTTTGGATATCTGTCCACCAATTGAAGCTCAACAGAAGTTGGGTGATGCAACAGGACAACAACCCAAAACACAGAAGTAGATTAACAACAGAATGGCTTCAACAGAAGAACATAAGCCTTCTGGAGTGGCCCAGTCAGAGTCCTGACCTCAACCCAATTTGAGATGCTGTGAAATGACCTCAAGAGAGCAGTTCACTCCAGACATCCCAAGAATATTGCTGATCTGAAACGGTTTTATAAACATGAATGGTCCAAAATTACTCCTGACCGTTGTGTAGGTCTGATGCGCAACTACAGAAAATGTTTGGTTGAGGTTATTGCTGCCAAAGGAGGGTCAACCAGTTATTAAATTCAAAGGTTCACGTACTTTTTCCACCCTGCACCATGAAGGTTTACACAGTGTGTTCAATAAAGACATGAAAACGTAGAATTGTTTGTGTTATTAGTTGAAGCAGACTGTTTGTCTGTTGTTGTGACTTAAATGAAGATCAGATCAAATTTTATGACCGATTTATGCAGAAATCGGGTTCACATACATTTTCTTGCCACTTTAATTCATGCTGATGAAAAAAAATCAATAGTCCTAATGGACATATGCTCAAACTTGCACACTTTGATAGACTTAAAGGGGAAATCTGTTGCTACATCCATTTTTATACTTATAAATTATACATATATCTATATATACACTACCGTTCAAAAGTTAGGGGTCACTTAGAAATGTCCTTGTTTTTGAAAGAAAAGCACATTTTTTGGTCCATTAAAATAACATCAAATGATTTATTTCAGCTTTTATTTCTTTCATCACATTCCCAGTGGGTCAGAAGTTTACATACACCCAATTAGTGTTTGGTAGCATTGCCTTTAAATTGTTTAACTTGTGTCAAATGTTTCGGGTAGACTTCCACAAGCTTCCCACAATAAGTTGGGTGAATTTTGGCCCATTCCTCCTGACAGAGTTGGTGTAACCGAGGCAGGTTTGTAGGCCTCCTTGCTCGCACACGTTTTTTCAGTGGGATTGAGGTCAGGGCTTTGTGATGGCCACTCCAATACATTGACGTTGTTGTCCTTAAGCCATTTTGCCACAACTTTGGTAGTATGCTTGGGGTCATTGTCCATTTGGAAGACCCATTTGCGACCAAGCTTTAACTTCCTGACTGATGTCTTGAGATGTTGCTTCAATATATCCACATAATTTTCCTACCTCATGTAGCCATCTATTTTGTGAAGTGCACCAGTCCCTCCTGCAGCAAAGCACCCCCACATCATGATGCTGCCACCCCCTTGCTTCACGGTTGGGATGGTGTTCTTTGGCTTGCAAGCCTCCCTCTTTTCCCTCCAAACATAACTATGGTCATTATGGCCAAACAGTTCTATTTTTTTTTCATCAGACCAGAGAACATTTTTCCAAAAAGTACGATCTTCGTCCCCGTGTGCAGTTGCGAACCATAGTCTGGCTTTTTTTATGGAGGTTTTGGAGTAGTGGCTTCTTCCTTGCTGAGCGGCCTTTCAGGTTATGTCGATATAGGACTGGTTTTATTGTGGATATGGATACTTTTGTACCTGTTTCCTCCAGCATCTTCACGAGGTCCTTTGCTGTTGTTCTGGGATTTATTTGTACTTTTTGCACCAAAGTACGTTCATCTCTAGGAGACAGAATGCGTCTCCTTACTGAGCGGTATGGCGGCTGCATGGTCCCATGGTGTTTATACTTGCGTACTATTGTTTATACAGAGGAACATGGTACCATGATGTCAAGCAAGAGGCACTGAGTTTGAAGGCAGGCCTTGAAATACATCCACAGGTACACCTCCAATTAACTCCAATTATGTCAATTAGCCTATCAGAAGCTTCTAAAGCCATGAAATCATTTTCTGGAATTTTCCAAGCTGTTGAAAGGCACAGTCAACTTAGTGTGTGTAAACTTCTGACCCACTGGAATTGTGATACAGTGAATTGTAAGTGAAATAATCTGTCTGTAAACAATTGTTTGAAAAATGACTTGTATCCTGAACTAAGTAGATGTCCTAACCGACTTGCCAAAACTATAGTTTGTTAACAAGAAATTTGTGGAGTGGTTGAAAAACGAGTTTTAATTACTCCAACCTAAGTGTATGTAAACTTCCAACTTCAACTGTATATACAGTGCCTTGCGAAAGTATTCGGCCCCCTTGAACTTTGCGACCTTTTGCCACATTTCAGGCTTCAAACATAAAGATATAAAACTGTATTTTTTTTGTGAAGAATCAACAACAAGTCGGACACAAGTGTGTGTGTGCGCGCCTGTGTTTGTGTATATGTGTGTGTGCTCATGGAGGTGATGATGAACAGCCATTATCAGAGGATGTCATCTGGCTGTCATCAGAGGGCCTGTATGCTCCGAAGGTCCTGAAAAGCTACAGCCAATGAGTTCCCCTCAAATTCCTTTCTTCTTCAGCTCTTTATGCTACATGTAATACTCACACTTAGATAATATCCTTTGTAATTGCCTTTTTCCCCCCAGAATGACGTTGATGAGGTCAGATTCCAGTGACTCCGAAGCCAACCGGCTTTGGAATAAGGAAGGTGTTGAAAATTATACTTCACCGTCTAACAGCTTTTTTTGTGGGGATTTGTTTTTCTTCAGGAGAGTGTTTATTTTTGTAGGAGCGTCAGGACTGTTTGTTTGTTCCCTTTAAAAACATGAACTGAGGATGTGTTTGATCATGCATGCCATCATGTCTGATGGTATGCACAATTAAGAATCAGTCAGCTAGTAACACAGATAGCACTTATTAATGCACAAATTCTGATGTGTATGAACAGCCATTATCAGAGGATGTCATCTGGCTGTCATCAGAGGGTGTGCGAAGGTCCTGAAAAGCCTGAGTTCCCTCCAAATTCCTTTCTTCTTCAGCTTTATGCTACATGTAATTACACTTAGCACATAAGACACCAAACAGAAACTATTGTGAATCTCAGATTTAGAGCCAAACAAGGTGTGTGTATGTGTACAATTGTTTGCATGTGTATACAAGTGTGTGTTGTCTATGCGAGCGTGTAAACATCAATCTGTGTGTATGTCTGTGTGAGTGCAATGTGAGTCAGAGTGAGAAAAGGTTGTTTGATAGAATGACAGGTTGCGCTGTATCTGTCTGGCCTGTGGTTCTCTAGTCAGGAAGCTTTGCCCAATGTTTTCAAAGACAGAATGTGTGTCACAAATGGCACCCTGATTCCCTATCTAGTGCACTACTTTTAACCAGGGTCTACAGGGCTCTGGTCAAAAATAGTGCACTATATGGTGAATAGGGAGCTATTTGAGATGCAGTCAGAGTTATACCTGCTTCCTCTTCCTGGTTTGAACAAAAACAAACACCTGACTTGAGCAGCTGTGGATCTGTCTTTAGAGACCAATGCTGTGATGTCAATAAGGGTCTCTGGTCCTTGTCCGCCAACCAGACTGAAAATTCTGAGAGAGAGAGAGCGAGAGAGAGACAAGCTCTGGCATCTGCAAGGCGTGGCTGTTACTTTCAAAGTGACTTGCAAAGAAACTAACTAATCAGTCATTCAAAGCTCTTTGTTGCTCATTTTCTTTTTGGCCTAATCTGTAATGTAGCTTCTGTCCTTCAGTTCAGTTGATCTGTTGATCTGTTTCCTAAGCCTGCATTCACCCTTTCAGAGATACAAATGGTTGTCATCCGTGATTTTTCCTTAATGTGTTAGTTGTACTCTTATCCTTTATTTGGTCCTTTTCAAATAAGGCGGATGTGGATGATTGCAGTTGTTTCCATTGAGTCGGTTAACTGTCCTCCAATTCTCTCTCTGGAGTTTAGAGAGAAGGAAGTCAGGACAAATGATGACTCCATTATGTACCTCTCCACTGAGTTTACCTCACAGAATTTTCCCCTAGGAGCAGCGAAGGACAAAGTGGGGAAGAAATGCCACCCATCGCCCTGAGCAACGCTCACGGAAACTCAGCGATGAGTCCGTATCTGTGACTACACATGTTCCAGCGCGGCAGTTTCCCAAACTCCCATGGCAGTTTGTCCGTCATGGTTCATTGTGTGATCAGAGCGGAGCTTTACGCAGCTCGAGTGAGTCTGGCCTGGTGAGACAGGGAAAGGAGAACCAGCACATTGTCAATAGAGAGGAGGAGAGAGTATAGAAGAGGAAAGGAGAGGAGAGGAGAGTCTTTGCTGTAGTTTAGTCATGCTGGCTGCAAAACGGCTTAGGAAGGAAGAAGGAGAACAACAGGGCTTAGCTGTTCTTGGAAGAGGGAGCGCCATTCTCTGTGGTGGAGCTGGAATAGCTGGCTGGATATTCCTCTCATTATAAAGGTATGCAGCTGGCTGAATTTAGGGCTCACCTCAAATAGAGGTCCTTCCCTCCAGACCAGACACAGTCTATGTTCAATGGTTCGGTTTCTGTCTGGTGGTCCAAACATGGTTAAACTCTCTCTCCAACTTTCCAACATTAGTTCCCTGTTCAGTTTGTCAATACGTTCTTCTAAGAATTTGTCATTTATATGGTCATATACTATAATGTGTGGGGGCAGCTTTGGGAAGTGAAGGTCAGACAGGATGTGTGCATCCTAAATGGCACCCCATTCCCTAAATAGTGCGCTACTTTTGACCAGGGACCATACGGCTCTGGTTAAAAGTAATGCACTATGTAGAAAATAGGTTGCCATTTGGGATGCAACCTATGTGCATTACCTGCTATTAAGTTTCTCTGTCTGCTCTAGATTCCAAAGAGCTATGATGCCATCTAAACGGTGTGTTTAGGAAACAGCATGGGCTCTACCCCACACATTATATTACCAGGCAGACACGCACACACACTCACATCACAGAGAGAGTCCATGGTGGTGTTTGGCTTGTCCCTAGGCAGATGGTTCCATGGTTGTTCCCTGGTTGTCAGGTCGGTGGACATTCAGCCGTGGAGGCCACACGGATGCTTTCTCCTGGGAGTGGGACACCACACACACACCCTACGGAGAAGAAGAGAGCTTTACCACCATGACCCCACACAGGGGAACAAATGAGCGAGACCGAGTTTATTACTCACATTCACACACACACACTTACTAGCCTAATTCCATTATATACCATGTTTAAAGCTGGAAACATTAAAATGATGTATTTACTACCTCCAGAATTTCAGGAAAACAAAGAAATTAAATAAACTGCAAGAGGATCAATGTGTGTTAGCATGGTGGATACAGCACATATCCCACTTACTTCCTGCTCTGATTAAGGTCATAATTTTAAATAATAATTTGTTCTTTTAACTGACTTGCCTAGTTAAATATAAAATAAAATAAACCTCACTTCCTGTTTATGGACCACACAACACAAACCCATAGGATACCTGGCGGACCACATTCTCAGCTAATGTACAGCCAGATACTAAGGAGTCACAAAAAGGTTTTGATGTTAATCTGTCCAGATGTATGTGGTGTCTCTGAGAGACTGAGGTACAGAGAGACTCCGGTAATACTGTCTGTCTGTCTGTCTGTCTGTCTGAGACAGCAAGGTCACCCACTGAGCGCATAGGAGGATGCGAGGAGAAGAGATTAAATCATGCGACTAGTGTCTGGCCGCCCAACAACTTGCTCACTTGACCCCATCCCCTCCTCCCTTCTCCAGACCATCTCTAGAGACCTTCTCCCATTCCAGATAATTTCCCTCATCAACTCATCCCTGACCACTGGTTGCGTGACCTTTGACCTCAAGATGGCCAGAGTCACTCGCTTCCTCAAGAAACCAAAACTCAAAACCATCATTCACCCCTCTGATGTCAAAAACTACAGACCGGTATCCCTTCTTTCCTTTCTTTCCAAAACACTTCTCTCTCAGAACTATCTTCTTGACCCTAACCGGTGTGGCTTCAAGGCGGCTCACTCAACTGAGACCGTTCTCCTCTGTGTCACGGAGGCTTTCGCACTGCCAAAACTGACTTTCTCTCCTCTGTTTTCATTCTCCTTGATCTATCCGCTGCCTTCGACACAGTGAACCATCAGATCCTACTCTCCACCCTCTCAGGGTTGGGCTCTGCACACTCCTGTATTGCATCCTACCTGGCAGGTTGCTCCAACCAGGTGACATCTTAGCTTGGATGTTGGCCAACCACCACAAGCTCAACCTCAACAAAAACGAGCTGCTCTTCCTCCTAAGGAAGTACTGCCCGCTCCAAGTCTTCTCCATCACAGTTGACAACTCCAAGGAGTTCCCTTCTCAGAGTGCAAAGAACCTTGGTGTGACTCTGGACAACACCCTGTCAAAGCAGTGACTCACTCCTGCAGGTTCAGGCTCTAGAACATCTGTAGAGTCCAACCTTTCCTCACACAGGAAGTGGTGCAGGACCTAATCCTGGAACCTGTCATCTCTCATCTAGACAAGTGCAACTCTGTTGGCTGGGATCCCTGCTTATGCCATCAAACCCATACAACTTATCCACAATGCCGCAGCCCACCTAGTGTTCAACCTTCCTAAGTTCTCCCCTGTCACCTCACTCCTCCTCACACTCCACTGGCTTCCAGTCGAAACTCGTATCCACTACAAGACCATGGTGCTTGCCTACAGAGCAGCAAGGGGTACTGCCCTCCCTACCTTCATTTTTTTGTTGTTGCAAAAGTTTTTTGTTGTTGCAAAAGTAATCATACCCCTTGGTGTTTTTCCTATTTTGTTGCATTACAACCTGTAATTTACTAGGAAACTGGTCAGAATTGAAGGAATGATGGATGGTGCTAAATAAAGGGGAATTCTTGACTTAAAGATTTCTGTACACCAGTGGAACCCATCCAACTTGAAGGAGCAGGAGCAGTTTTGCCTTGAAGAATGGACAAAAATCCCAGTGGCTAGATGTGCCAATCTTATAGAGACATACCCCAAGAGACTGGCAGTTGTAATTGCTGCAAAGGGTGGCTCTATAAAGTATTGACTTTGGTGGGTGAATAGTTATGCACTCTCAGGTTTTCTTTTTTTTGGGCTTATTTCTTGTTTGTTTCACAGTAAAAAATATTTTGCATCTTCAAAGCATGTTGTGTAAATCAAATGATACAACCCCCCTCAATAATCCATTTTAATTCCAGGTTGTAAGGCAACAAAATAGGAAAAATGCCAAGAGGGTGAATACTTTCGCAAGTCACTGTATTTGCCCCATTTCAAATTTTCTCTACTACTGCATATTTTTGATACTGAATGTTATCAGATCTTCAACTAAAACCTAATATTAGATCAAGTGAACCTGAGTGAACAAATAATAAACAATGACATACTTATTTAATTTATTTTGTAAAGAAATGCAACACCCAATGCCCCTGTGTGAAAACGGAATTGCCCCTTACACTCAATAACTGGTTGTGCCACCTATAGCTGCAATGACTCCAACCAAACGCTTCCTGAAGTTGTTGAAAAGTCTCTCACGTTGCTGTGGAGGAATTTTGGCCCACTCTTCCATGCAGAACTGCTTTATTAAATCAGCAACATTTGTGGGTTTTCAAGCATGAATGAACTGCTCGTCTCAGGTCCTGCCACAACATCTCAATTGGAATTATTTCTGGACTTTGACTAGGCCATTCTAAAACCTCAAATCTGTTGCTTTTTTTAGCCATTTTCATGCAGACTTGATGTGTTTTGACTGATTGTCTTGCTGCATGACCCAGCTGTACTTCAGCTTCAACTCAGACAGCTGGTCTGACATTCTCCTGTAGAATTCTCTGATACAGAGCAGAATTCATGGTTCCTCTGTTAAGGCAAGTCATCTAAGGTCCTGAGGCAGCAAAGCATCCTCAAACCATCACACTACCACCACCATTGGTATGAGGTTCTTTCCGTGAAATGCAGTGATTAGGACCCATGTCGTTGGATGTTGCATAATTTGTTTGTAAAATAAATATGTAATCTTTGTGTTATTTGTTCCCTCAGGTTCCCTTTAACTAATAGTAGGTTTTAGTTGAAGATCTGATAGCATTCATTATCAATGATATGCAAAAATAGAGAAAATCAGAAAGGGGGCAAATAACATTTCACATCACTGTATGGAAAATACAACATTCCACCAGTCATGATGGATTCCCAAACCCAGACAAAGTGGCCTATAATCATGGACTTAATTTTCAATAGAGAAAAGCACTAAAAAGGGCTTTAGTCCAGAAGTAAAGCTTAATATCCTGGGTCTGGAGAACACTCCATTTGTGTACAACAATTTAACTAATTGCAACACTCCCTTTTACGGCAGACAATGTGGAGGTATTTTAAGAAGGAAATCTCATACTGTTGCCAAGTGACCCAGGTGTCAGAAGTCAGAGGGTTGTCTTCTGAGTTACAGAGATTCTTCTCTATTGTATTAGATGAGTTTTGGAGATCTCTCCTCTAGGGCTGAGAGAGACGTAGAGAGCAGAAAAGGGGATTTTTTGTGTCGGAAGGAGCCCAAAAAGGGATTTGTGGGTAATCAGATAGGCATAAAGGAAATAAAAACCAACTTCCTGATGTTTTGTGGCTCCATGGGTCGTCCCCACATTAGACTTTATAGCCCGGAGGGAGTTAACAAACCGGGAACGGGAATCACCCCACCCGGTGTGTGAGTGTTAGTGTATGTGCGTGCGTGCATGCCTGCCTGCTTGTGTGTGTTTATGTGTATGTGTGTGTGTCTCACCGCCCCGGTGAGAGTGTAATTAACTTTGGTTAGCGCCCAGCTATATTCCAAACCGTGACCTTACATGGCCCACCCCTGGAAAGTGGCATGCAACATTAGCCTTTATGAGGGTTTATTTGGTCCAGGCCAATGTCTGCAGTCAGTGGGATTGGGAGGGTGGGGGCAGTGGCAGTGGCAAGGGGCTGGGCTTCTATCTCCTGGAAAGAGCTGTGAGTTAGACCCCCAACATGAGGAAGGGGGGTGCAAATTAATAATGGAAGGTAGATTGGAGAGGGGATTCATTGGTGGGGGGGGGGGTATGGTTGAATTGTCTGGGTGTGTGTTGGAAAGGTAATATAACTTGCTTCGTGTTTTTCACAGCAGCTATCCTGGAGGACTATTATGTGTGCTTATTGGTTATAGTATATAATAGTTGGTTACTGTATATTATAGTTGGTTACTGTATATTATAATTGGTTACTGTATATAATAGTTGGTTACTGTATATTATAGTTGGTTACAGTATATTATAGTTGGTTACAGTATATTATAGTTGGTTACACTATATTATAGTTGGTTACTGTATATTATAGTTGGTTGTAGTATATTATAGTTGGTTACTCTATATTATAGTTGGTTACAGTATATTATAGTTGGTTACTGTATATTATAGTTGGTTACTCTATATTATAGTTGGTTACAGTATATTATAGTTGGTTACTGTATATTATAGTTGGTTGTAGTATATTATAGTTGGTTACTCTATATTATAGTTGGTTACAGTATATTATAGTTGGTTACTGTATATTATAGTTGGTTACTGTATATTATAGTTGGTTGTAGTATATTATAGTTGGTTACTCTATATTATAGTTGGTTACAGTATATTATAGTTGGTTACTGTATATTATAGTTGGTTACTCTATATTATAGTTGGTTACAGTATATTATAGTTGGTTACAGTATATTATAGTTGGTTACACTATATCATAATTGGTTACACTATATTATAGTTGGTTACTGTATATTATAGTTGGTTGTAGTATATTATAGTATATTATAGTTGGTTACAGTATATTATAGTTGGTTACTGTATATTATAGTTGGTTACTGTATATTATAGTTGGTTACAGTATATTATAGTTGGTTACTGTATATTATAGTTGGTTACACTATATTATATTATAGTTGGTTACAGTATATTATAGTTGGTTACAGTATATTATAGTTGGTTACAGTATATTATAGTTGGTTACTATATTATAGTTGGTTACAGTATATTATAGTTGGTTACAGTATATTATAGTTGGTTACTGTATATTATAGTTGGTTACAGTATATTATAGTTGGTTACAGTATATTATAGTTGGTTACAGTATATTATAGTTGGTTACACTATATTATAGTTGGTTACAGTATATTATAGTTGGTTACAGTATATTATAGTTGGTTACACTATATTATAGTTGGTTACAGTATATTATAGTTGGTTACACTATATTATAGTTGGTTACAGTATATTATAGTTGGTTACACTATATTATAGTTGGTTACAGTATATTATAGTTGGTTACAGTATATTATAGTTGGTTACAGTATATTATAGTTGGTTACACTATATTATAGTTGGTTACAGTATATTATAGTTGGTTACAGTATATTATAGTTGGTTACAGTATATTATAGTTGGTTACTATATTATAGTTGGTTACAGTATATTATAGTTGGTTACAGTATATTATAGTTGGTTACAGTATATTATAGTTGGTTACAGTATATTATAGTTGGTTACAGTATATTATAGTTGGTTACACTATATTATAGTTGGTTACAGTATATTATAGTTGGTTACTCTATATTATAGTTGGTTACACTATATCATAATTGGTTACACTATATTATAGTTGGTTACTGTATATTATAGTTGGTTGTAGTATATTATAGTTGGTTACAGTATATTATAGTTGGTTACAGTATATTATAGTTGGTTATATATAGTTGGTTACACTATATTATAGTTGGTTACAGTATATTATAGTTGGTTACTATATTATAGTTGGTTACAGTATATTATAGTTGGTTACAGTATATTATAGTTGGTTACTCTATATTATAGTTGGTTACAGTATATTATAGTTGGTTACACTATATTATAGTTGGTTACAGTATATTATAGTTGGTTACAGTATATTATAGTTGGTTACAGTATATTATAGTTGGTTACAGTATATTATAGTTGGTTACACTATATTATAGTTGGTTACACTATATTATAGTTGGTTACAGTATATTATAGTTGGTTACTCTATATTATAGTTGGTTACACTATATTATAGTTGGTTACAGTATATTATAGTTGGTTACAGTATATTATAGTTGGTTACAGTATATTATAGTTGGTTACAGTATATTATAGTTGGTTACAGTATATTATAGTTGGTTACTAGTTGGTTACTCTATATTATAGTTGGTTACAGTATATTATAGTTGGTTACACTATATTATAGTTTATTATAGTTGGTTACAGTATATTATAGTTGGTTACAGTATATTATAGTTGGTTACAGTATATTATAGTTGGTTACACTATATTATAGTTGGTTAGTATATTATAGTTGGTTACAGTATATTATAGTTGGTTACAGTATATTATAGTTGGTTACAGTATATTATAGTTGGTTACAGTATATTATAGTTGGTTACAGTATATTATAGTTGGTTACAGTATATTATAGTTGGTTACAGTATATTATAGTTGGTTACACTATATTATAGTTGGTTACAGTATATTATAGTTGGTTACAGTATATTATAGTTGGTTACACTATATTATAGTTGGTTACACTATATTATAGTTGGTTACTGTATATTATAGTTGGTTACTATATTATAGTTGGTTACATTATATTATAGTTGGTTACTGTATATTATAGTTGGTTACAGTATATTATAGTTGCTTCCAGTATATTATTGATGGTTAAAGTATATTACAGTTGGATACTGTGCATTATAGTTGGTTACATTATATTGAAGTTGGCTACATTATATTATAGTTGGTTACAGTATATTATAGTTGGTTCCCGTATATTATAGTTGCTTCCAGTATATTATTGATGGTTAAAGTATATTACAGTTGGATACTGTGCATTATAGTTGGTTACATTATATTGAAGTTGGCTACATTATATTATAGTTGGTTACATTATATTATAGTTGGTTCCCGTATATTATAGTTGCTTCCAGTATATTATTGATGGTTAAAGTATATTACAGTTGGATACTGTGCATTATAGTTGGTTACATTATATTGAAGTTGGCTACATTATATTATAGTTGGTTACAGTATATTATAGTTGGTTACAGTATATTAGAGTTGGTTATAGTATATAATAGTTGGTTACAGTATATTATAGTTGGTTACAGTATATTAGAGTTGGTTACAGTATATTATAGTTGGTTACAGTATATTATAGTTGGTTATAGTATATAATAGTTGGTTACAGTATATTATAGTTGGTTACAGTATATTAGAGTTGGTTACAGTATATTATAGTTGGTTACACTATATTATAGTTGGTTACACTATATTATAGTTGGTTACACTATATTATAGTTGGTTACACTATATTATAGTTGGTTACAGTATATTATAGTTGGTTACATATTATATTAGAGTTGGTTATATATATAGTTGGTTACAGTATATTATAGTTGGTTACAGTATATTAGAGTTGGTTACAGTATATTATAGTTGGTTACAGTATATTATAGTTGGTTACACTATATTATAGTTGGTTACACTATATTATAGTTGGTTACAGTATATTATAGTTGGTTACAGTATATTATAGTTGGTTACTCTATATTATAGTTGGTTACACTATATTATAGTTGGTTCCATTATATTATAGTTGGTTTTAGTATATTATAGTTGGTTACAGTATATTATAGTTGGTTACTCTATATTATAGTTGGTTACAGTATATTATAGTTGGTTACTCTATATTATAGTTGGTTACAGTATATTATAGTTGGTTACTGTATATTATAGTTGGTTACAGTATATTATAGTTGGTTACAGTATATTATAGTTGGTTACAGTATATTATAGTTGGTTACACTATATTATAGTTGGTTACAGTATATTATAGTTGGTTAGTCTATATTATAGTTGGTTACAGTATATTATAGTTGGTTACTGTATATTATAGTTGGTTACTGTATATTATAGTTGGTTACACTATATTATAGTTGGTTACACTATATTATAGTTGGTTACAGTATATTACAGTTGGTTACATTATATTATAGTTGGTTACTGTATATTATAGTTGGTTCATTATATTATAGTTGGTTACAGTATATTATAGTTGGTTACACTATATTATAGTTGGTTACAGTATATTATAGTTGGTTACACT
This sequence comes from Oncorhynchus gorbuscha, assembly GCF_021184085.1. Lineage (NCBI taxonomy): Eukaryota > Metazoa > Chordata > Actinopteri > Salmoniformes > Salmonidae > Oncorhynchus > Oncorhynchus gorbuscha. The sequence goes on along the minus strand of NC_060187.1, from coordinate 70,287,912 downwards.
ATATTATAGTTGGTTACAGTATATTATAGTTGGTTACTCTATATTATAGTTGGTTACAGTATATTATAGTTGGTTACAGTTATTATAGTTGGTTACAGTATATTATAGTTGGTTACAGTATATTATAGTTGGTTACTCTATATTATAGTTGGTTACAGTATATTATAGTTGGTTACAGTATATTATAGTTGGTTACAGTATATTATAGTTGGTTACAGTATATTATAGTTGGTTACAGTATATTATAGTTGGTTACAGTATATTATAGTTGGTTACACTATATTATAGTTGGTTACACTATATTATAGTTGGTTACACTATATTATAGTTGGTTACAGTATATTATAGTTGGTTACACTATATTATAGTTGGTTACAGTATATTATAGTTGGTTACTGTATATTATAGTTGGTTACTGTATATTATAGTTGGTTACACTATATTATAGTTGGTTACACTATATTATAGTTGGTTACACTATATTATAGTTGGTTACAGTATATTATAGTTGGTTACAGTATATTATAGTTGGTTACTGTATATTATAGTTGGTTACAGTATATTATAGTTGGTTACAGTATATTATAGTTGGTTACTCTATATTATAGTTGGTTACACTATATTATAGTTATAGTTCCATTATATTATAGTTGGTTTTAGTATATTATAGTTGGTTACAGTATATTATAGTTGGTTACTCTATATTATAGTTGGTTACAGTATATTATAGTTGGTTACACTATATTATAGTTGGTTACTATATTATAGTTGGTTACTCTATATTATAGTTGGTTACAGTATATTATAGTTGGTTACACTATATTATAGTTGGTTACAGTATATTATAGTTACACTATATTATAGTTGGTTACAGTATATTATAGTTGGTTACTATATTATAGTTGGTCACACTATATTATAGTTGGTTCCATTATATTATAGTTGGTTTTAGTATATTATAGTTGGTTACAGTATATTATAGTTGGTTACTCTATATTATAGTTGGTTACAGTATATTATAGTTGGTTACACTATATTATAGTTGGTTCCAGTATATTATAGTTGGTTACAGTATATTATAGTTGGTTACACTATATTATAGTTGGTTTTAGTATATTATAGTTGGTTACACTATATTATAGTTGGTTACACTATATTATAGTTGGTTTTAGTATATTATAGTTGGTTACAGTATATTATAGTTGGTTACTCTATATTATAGTTGGTTACAGTATATTATAGTTGGTTTTAGTATATTATAGTTGGTTACACTATATTATAGTTGGTTACACTATATTATAGTTGGTTACACTATATTATAGTTGGTTTTAGTATATTATAGTTGGTTACAGTATATTATAGTTGGTTACTCTATATTATAGTTGGTTACAGTATATTATATTTGGTTACTGTATATTATAGTTGGTTACAGTATATTATATTTGGTTACTGTATATTATAGTTGGTTACAGTATATTATAGTTGGTTACTGCTATATTATAGTTGGTTACAGTAATTTACAGTTGGTTACAGTATATTATAGTTGGTTACAGTATATGATAGTTGGTTACTCTATATTATAGTTGGTTACACTATATTAGAGTTGGTTACGGTATGTTATAGTTGGTTACATTATATTATAGTTGGTTACAGTATGTTATAGTTCATTCCAGTATATTATAGTTGGTTACAGTATGTTATAGTTCGTTCCAGTATATTATAGTTGGTTACAGTATGTTATAGTTCGTTCCAGTATATTATAGTTGGTTACAGTATGTTATAGTTCGTTCCAGTATATTATAGTTGGTTACACTATATTAGAGTTGGTTACGGTATGTTATAGTTGGTTACAGTATATTATAGTTCGTTCCAGTATATTATAGTTGGTTACAGTATGTTATAGTTGGTTACAGTATATGATAGTTGGTTACTCTATATTATAGTTGGTTACTCTATATTATAGTTGGTTACTCTATATTATAGTTGGTTACTCTATATTATAGTTGGTTACAGTATATTATAGTTGGTTACACTATATTATAGTTGGTTACAGTATATTATAGTTGGTTACTCTATATTATAGTTGGTTACAGTATATTATAGTTGGTTACTGTATATTATAGTTGGTTACTGTATATTATAGTTGGTTACACTATATTATAGTTGGTTACACTATATTATAGTTGGTTACAGTATATTACAGTTGGTTACATTATATTATAGTTGGTTACTGTATATTATAGTTGGTTCCCGTATATTATAGTTGGTTACACTATATTATAGTTGGTTACAGTATATTATAGTTGGTTACACTATATTATAGTTGGTTACAGTATATTATAGTTGGTTACTCTATATTATAGTTGGTTACAGTATATTATAGTTGGTTACAGTATATTATAGTTGGTTACAGTATATTATAGTTGGTTACAGTATATTATAGTTGGTTACTCTATATTATAGTTGGTTACAGTATATTATAGTTGGTTACAGTATATTATAGTTGGTTACAGTATATTATAGTTGGTTACAGTATATTATAGTTGGTTACAGTATATTATAGTTGGTTACAGTATATTATAGTTGGTTACTCTATATTATAGTTGGTTACAGTATATTATAGTTGGTTACACTATATTATAGTTGGTTACACTATATTATAGTTGGTTACAGTATATTATAGTTGGTTACTCTATATTATAGTTGGTTACACTATATTATAGTTGGTTACTGTATATTATAGTTGGTTACTGTATATTATAGTTGGTTACACTATATTATAGTTGGTTACACTATATTATAGTTGGTTACAGTATATTATAGTTGGTTACAGTATATTATAGTTCGTTCCAGTATATTATAGTTGGTTACAGTATGTTATAGTTGGTTACAGTATATGATAGTTGGTTACTCTATATTATAGTTGGTTACTCTATATTATAGTTGGTTACTCTATATTATAGTTGGTTACTCTATATTATAGTTGGTTACAGTATATTATAGTTGGTTACAGTATATTATAGTTGGTTACTCTATATTATAATTGGTTACAGTATATTATAGTTGGTTACTGTATATTATAGTTGGTTACTGTATATTATAGTTGGTTACACTATATTATAGTTGGTTACACTATATTATAGTTGGTTACAGTATATTACAGTTGGTTACATTATATTATAGTTGGTTACTGTATATTATAGTTGGTTCCCGTATATTATAGTTGGTTACACTATATTATAGTTGGTTACAGTATATTATAGTTGGTTACACTATATTATAGTTGGTTACAGTATATTATAGTTGGTTACTCTATATTATAGTTGGTTACAGTATATTATAGTTGGTTACAGTATATTATAGTTGGTTACAGTATATTATAGTTGGTTACAGTATATTATAGTTGGTTACTCTATATTATAGTTGGTTACAGTATATTATAGTTGGTTACAGTATATTATAGTTGGTTACAGTATATTATAGTTGGTTACAGTATATTATAGTTGGTTACAGTATATTATAGATGGTTACAGTATATTATAGTTGGTTACAGTATATTATAGTTGGTTACTCTATATTATAGTTGGTTACACTATATTATAGTTGGTTACACTATATTATAGTTGGTTACAGTATATTATAGTTGGTTACTCTATATTATAGTTGGTTACACTATATTATAGTTGGTTACTGTATATTATAGTTGGTTACTGTATATTATAGTTGGTTACACTATATTATAGTTGGTTACACTATATTATAGTTGGTTACAGTATATTATAGTTGGTTACAGTATATTATAGTTGGTTACTGTATATTATAGTTGGTTACAGTATATTATAGTTGGTTACAGTATATTATAGTTGGTTACTCTATATTATAGTTGGTTACACTATATTATAGTTGGTTCCATTATATTATAGTTGGTTTTAGTATATTATAGTTGGTTACAGTATATTATAGTTGGTTACTCTATATTATAGTTGGTTACAGTATATTATAGTTGGTTACTCTATATTATAGTTGGTTACAGTATATTATAGTTGGTTACACTATATTATAGTTGGTTACAGTATATTATAGTTGGTTACTCTATATTATAGTTGGTTACACTATATTATAGTTGGTTCCATTATATTATAGTTGGTTTTAGTATATTATAGTTGGTTACAGTATATTATAGTTGGTTACTCTATATTATAGTTGGTTACAGTATATTATAGTTGGTTACTCTATATTATAGTTAGTTACAGTATATTATAGTTGGTTACTCTATATTATAGTTGGTTACACTATATTATAGTTGGTTACAGTATATTATAGTTGGTTACTCTATATTATAGTTGGTTACAGTATATTATAGTTGGTTACACTATATTATAGTTGGTTACAGTATATTATAGTTGGTTACTCTATATTATAGTTGGTTACAGTATATTATAGTTGGTTACACTATATTATAGTTGGTTACAGTATATTATAGTTGGTTACTCTATATTATAGTTGGTTACACTATATTATAGTTGGTTCCATTATATTATAGTTGGTTTTAGTATATTATAGTTGGTTACAGTATATTATAGTTGGTTACTCTATATTATAGTTGGTTACAGTATATTATAGTTGGTTACAGTTGGTTACAGTATATTATAGTTGGTTCCAGTATATTATAGTTGGTTACAGTATATTATAGTTGGTTACACTATATTATAGTTGGTTTTAGTATATTATAGTTGGTTACACTATATTATAGTTGGTTACACTATATTATAGTTGGTTTTAGTATATTATAGTTGGTTACAGTATATTATAGTTGGTTACTCTATATTATAGTTGGTTACAGTATATTATAGTTGGTTTTAGTATATTATAGTTGGTTACACTATATTATAGTTGGTTACACTATATTATAGTTGGTTACACTATATTATAGTTGGTTTTAGTATATTATAGTTGGTTACAGTATATTATAGTTGGTTACTCTATATTATAGTTGGTTACAGTATATTATATTTGGTTACTGTATATTATAGTTGGTTACAGTATATTATATTTGGTTACTGTATATTATAGTTGGTTACAGTATATTATAGTTGGTTACTGCATATTATAGTTGGTTACAGTAATTTACAGTTGGTTACAGTATATGATAGTTGGTTACAGTATATGATAGTTGGTTACTCTATATTATAGTTGGTTACACTATATTAGAGTTGGTTATGGTATGTTATAGTTGGTTACATTATATTATAGTTGGTTACAGTATGTTATAGTTCGTTCCAGTATATTATAGTTGGTTACAGTATGTTATAGTTCGTTCCAGTATATTATAGTTGGTTACAGTATGTTATAGTTCGTTCCAGTATATTATAGTTGGTTACAGTATGTTATAGTTCGTTCCAGTATATTATAGTTGGTTACACTATATTAGAGTTGGTTACGGTATGTTATAGTTGGTTACAGTATATTATAGTTCGTTCCAGTATATTATAGTTGGTTACAGTATGTTATAGTTGGTTACAGTATATGATAGTTGGTTACTCTATATTATAGTTGGTTACTCTATATTATAGTTGGTTACTCTATATTATAGTTGGTTACTCTATATTATAGTTGGTTACAGTATATTATAGTTGGTTACACTATATTATAGTTGGTTACAGTATATTATAGTTGGTTACAGTATAGTTGGTTACAGTAATATTATGTGTTCCGGTTCCGGTTGGAGCGAGTGGTCGCATCTGCACGTCGCTCCAACGGGTAGTATAACTTTTTCATTATATTTCATTATATCACAACGGTTTGATTTGTCTTATCTTAGCAATTTCTTCTCAGCTAGCTACATAGCCGTCTTTGTATCAAAGATAATTGCGTAATTATCGTATTTCGCCGTCCTAACGTAGTCTTCACTAGCCAGCTAGCTAACGTCCACTGATTAGCTGCACTGAGAAACTATTACTATTACACTCAACTGAACGACTTGATTAGTTTAGTGTTAGCTACCTACATAGCTGTCTTTGCTGTCTTCGTATCATCGTATCATCGTATCCAAGATAATTGTGTTGTTTAGGTTTAGAGTGTGTAGTCTTAGAGTGATTATCTTAATTTACTGAGGTTAGCTAGCCAGCTATTTGTCGTCCTTAACGTAGGTGACTCTGCTAGCTAGCCAACAGCTAGCCAACGCTAGCCAACGTCTTCTGTATAGAACTCAACTACCCGGTCGCATTCACAGGTTGTATCACTTTTTCACTTCATTTCACTACAGTACAACGGTTTGATTTGTTTGATCGTAGCTAGCTACTTAGCTAGCTACATAGCCGTCTTTGTATCAAAGATAATTGTGTAGTCTAGAGCGATTTTCTAGGTTCGCTAGCCATCTATTGTCGTTCTTTAACGCAACGTAACGTAAACAACACTGCTAGCTAGCCTGCTAGCCCCGAATAGCAACACTGCAGAAACTATTACACTCAACGGAACGACTTGATTAGTGTAGTGTCAACAACGCACCCACTGCCAGCTGGCCTACTTCAGCAGTACTGTATCATTTTAATCATTTTAGTCAATAAGATTCTTGCTACGTAGCTTAACTTTCTGAACATTCGAGACGTGTAGTCCACTTGTCATTCCAATCTCCTTTGCATTAGTAGCCTCTTCTGTAGCCTGTCAACTATGTGTCTGTTTATCCCTGTTCTCTCCTCTCTGCACAGACCATACAAGCGCTCCACACCGCGTGGCCGCGGCCACCCTACTCTGGTGGTCCCAGCGCGCACGACCCACGTGGAGTTCCAGGTCTCCGGTAGCCTCTGGAACTGCCAATCTGCGGTCAACAAGGCAGAGTTCATCTCAGCCTATGCCTCCCTCCAGTCCCTCGACTTCTTGGCACTGACGGAAACATGGATCACCACAGACAACACTGCTACTCCTACTGCTCTCTCTTCGTCCGCCCACGTGTTCTCGCACACCCCGAGAGCGTCTGGTCAGCGGGGTGGTGGCACCGGGATCCTCATCTCTCCCAAGTGGTCATTCTCTCTTTCTCCCCTTACCCATCTGTCTATCGCCTCCTTTGAATTCCATGCTGTCACAGTTACTAGCCCTTTCAAGCTTAACATCCTTATCATTTATCGCCCTCCAGGTTCCCTCGGAGAGTTCATCAATGAGCTTGATGCCTTGATAAGCTCCTTTCCTGAGGACGGCTCACCTCTCACAGTTCTGGGCGACTTTAACCTCCCCACGTCTACCTTTGACTCTTTCCTCTCTGCCTCCTTCTTTCCACTCCTCTCCTCTTTTGACCTCACCCTCTCACCTTCCCCCTACTCACAAGGCAGGCAATACGCTCGACCTCATCTTTACTAGATGCTGTTCTTCCACTAACCTCACTGCAACTCCCCTCCAAGTCTCCGACCACTGCCTTGTATCCTTTTCTATCATCTCTCTCGCTCTCATCCCAACACCTCCCATCCTCCACTGACCCCTCACAGAACTCGGGATGGTATCGCGGACCTGGTCCCAACCTGTCTCTGCTCTCTCTCCCCATCTGCTAACTAGGAAGCTCTTTGCCACCTTCTCTTCCATCCTATGCATCTCTTCCCTCCGCTCAAACCTGCTCTCCCACCTGATCTCCTCCAGATTCTGCCTCCTCTTGAACCCTCCTCTCCTCCCTCTCTGCATCCCTTGACTCTCTATGTCCCCTATCCTCCAGTTCTCAACTAACATCTGTTCTCTCCACGCGCGGCTCACTCAGACCTGGTCCTCCCTCCCGCTCCGCATCTATCTCTCTGGCTCGCTAATCTCTCTCCTCTGCTCTCATGACTCATGCCTGCGAGCTCACAGATCCTCCTCTCCACAGGGCATCTCCGGGCAGCTGATTGCGGAAATGGAGGAAACCTCGCTATACACCAAGTCACTTGGCCTGTCATAACCTCACGGACCTGGCATCCTTTTTCTGATGACTCCCTCCATGTCTCTATCATTTTCCTCCTCTGTCTTCTGCTGTTCCTGAAAGCCAACTCCATTGTGTCCTCTCCCAGAGCGCCAAGAACTTGGCGTGATCCTGGACAAATTCCAAGCATCTGCTCTACAACATCTAACCCTCACACAGGAAGCGGCGCAGGTCCTAATCCAACTTGTCTCTTTGATTACCACCTTGCCTGTGCCTAAACCCCTCTCATGAATCCTCCAAGTTCTCCACCTCACCCCGCTCCTCCGTTCTCTCCACTGCAGATACAAGACCATGGTGCTTGCCTACGGAGCACGGCACCCACCTTTGATCAGGCCCTACACCCAAACAAAGTTCATCCACCTCTGGCCTGCTCGCCTCCCTACCACTGAGGAAGTACACGCTCAGCCCAGTCAAAACTGTTCGCTGCCCTGGCCCCCAATGGTGGAACAAACTCCCTGTCAATCACCACCTTCCGGAGACACCTGAAACCCCACCTCTTTAAGGAATACCTAGGATAGGTTCTAATCCCTCTCTGACCCCACCCCCTAAGTTTTAGATGCACTATTGTTCCTGTGACTGTCCCCTGGATGTCATAAGGTGAATGCACCAATTTGTAAGTCGCTCTGGATAAGACCATTTGACTTAAATGTAAATGTAATGTAAATGTGGTTACACTATATTATAGTTGGTTACAGTATATTATAGTTGGTTACACTATATTATAGTTGGTTACAGTATATTATAGTTGGTTACATTATATTATAGTTGGTTACAGTATATTATAGTTGGTTACAGTATATTATAGTTGGTTACAGTATATTATAGTTGGTTACAGTATATTATAGTTGGTTACACTATATTATAGTTGGTTACAGTATATTATAGTTGGTTACACTATATTATAGTTGGTTACAGTATATTATAGTTGGTTACAGTATATTATAGTTGGTTACTGTATATTATAGTTGGTTACACTATATTATAGTTGGTTACAGTATATTATAGTTGGTTACAGTATATTATAGTTGGTTACACTATATTGTAGTTAGTTACAGTATATTATAGTTGGTTACACTATATTATAGTTGGTTACAGTATATTATAGTTGGTTACAGTATATTATAGTTGGTTACAGTATGGGAGAAGAGAGCAAGACAGATTGAGAACGATTTTAGAGGAAGTTAGCTGCTGTGGATGGGAAAAGAGGTTGATAAAGAGAGTAAAGAAAGAGCGCAGAAGGGAGACAGCGTGTTGTGGGGAGACAGAGAAGGGGGACAGAGCAGAGAGTGCGGGAGGGGGACAGTGTTGTGGGGAGACAGAGAAGGGGGACAGAGCAGAGAGTGCTGGGAGGGGGACAGTGTTGTGGGGAGACAGAGAAGGGGGACAGAGCAGAGAGTGCGGGTGGGGGACAGAGTGTTGTGGGGAGACAGAGAAGGGGGACAGAGCAAGAGTGTGGGGAGGGGACTTAAATGTAAAGTGTTGTGGGGAGAAAGAACAGGGGGACAGAGCAGAGAGTGCAGGTGGGGGACAGAGTGTTGTGGGGAGACAGAGAAGGGGGACATAGCAGAAAGTGCGGGTGGGGGACAGAGTGTTGTGGGAGAAAGAACAGGGGACAGAGCAGAGAGTGCGGGTGGGGGACAGAGTGTTGTGGGGAGACAGAGCAGGGGGACAGAGCAGAGAGTGCGGGTGGGGGACAGAGTGTTGTGGGGAGAAAGAACAGGGGGACAGAGCAGAAAGATTTTGCGGGTAGCTGCTGTGGGGGGACAGAGTGTTGTGGGGAGAAAGAACAGGGGGACAGAAAGAGTGCGGGTGGGGGACAGAGTGTTGTGGGGAGACAGAGCAGGGGGACAGAGCAGAGAGTGCGGGTGGGGGACAGAGTGTTGTGGGGAGAAAGAACAGGGGGAAGAGCAGAGAGTGCGGGTGGGGGACAGAGTGTTGTGGGGAGACAGAGAAGGGGGACAGAGCAGAAAGTGCGGGTGGGGGACAGAGTGTTGTGGGGAGACAGAGCAGCGGGACAGAGCAGAGAGAGCGGATGGGAGACAGAACGGAGTGAGTGTGTGAACAGTGTTAACAGTGAGTGTGTGAACAGATTAAGACCCCGGTCGTCAGAGGTGACGAGGGGAGCAGGCCCAGGAATCCCTGCCTCAGGGCTATACTCCTGGCTACCTGCAGAGAGTTACAGAAAGACCCTCTCCACACCATCAGGCTGGAATCCTCTAACCCGCCAGCCCCGACCGCGCCCCCAATGGTCCCTAGCCGCCTTGCCGCCCCAGCCTTCATTATTTTCTGGGGCTCCTGCTGGGGAGAGGAGGGGGCACACAGGTCTTAGTCAACCCTCCATCCTGAGCCCCTGGGTGGGGCTGGAATTTACACCCCTGGCCTGACGGAGAGGGGAAGGAGAACCACACTTCTTGGTTCTTTTCTCACACATCCCCCTCATTGTTATTGGGCGAGGAGGGAGGAGTGGAGAAGGGGAGCAGGGGTCCACCCAGACTCTATGGAACACACAGAGAGTTTGATGAAACTGGTTTCCCATGTCTCTGGGATTTATTCCATGGGCTTTAGGAGTCTCCACTCAGGGGTCCAACTGACTGGAGAGACGGAGCACAGCACGCTGATGGGAAACTCATTTCTCATTTCCCATCTCTTTCTCTCTAAATTAAATGTCAATTTAAGGGCTTTATTGGCATGGGAAACATATGTTTACATTGCCAAAGCAAGTGAAGTAGATAATAAAGAAAAGTGAAAAAAACAATATAAGAAAGAAATACAGTAAACATTACACTCCAAAGTTCCAAAAGAAGAAAGACATTAAAATGTCATATTATGTACAAATAGTTAAAGTACAAAAGGGAAAATAAATAAATATGGGTGTCACGACTGCCCCCGAAGTTGGTCCCTCTCCTTGTTCGGGTGGCGTTCGGCGGTCGATGTCACCGGCTTTCTAGTCACCACCGATCCATGTTTCATTTTCGTTTTGTTTTGTCTTCATTATACACACCTGGTTTCCATTCCATAATTAATGTTCCTTATTTAACCCTCTGGATTCCCTTTCTGTTTTGTGCGTGATTGTCATTGTCACGTGAGGTGGTTCTTTGTGCTCTGGATTTGGTGTTTTTCCCTTGTTGGAACATTGCCTATATTATTGAGTAAATTCGGATTATTACTCATACCTGTGTCCTGCGCCTGACTCCGCCTCATCGATTCACCTAATCGCTGACAATGGGTTGTATTTACAATGGTGTTTGTTCTTCACTGGTTGCCCTTTTCTTGTGGCAACAGGTCACACATCTTGCTTCTGTAATGGCACACTGTGGTATTTCACCCAATAGATATGGGAGTTTATCAAATTGGGTTTATTTTTCGAATTCTTTGTGCATCTGTGTAATCTGATGGAAATATGTGTCTCTAATATGGCCATACATTTGTCAGGAGGCCAGGAAGTGCAGCTCAGTTTCCACCTCATTTTGTGGGCAGTGTGCACATAGCCTTCTAGTGCTCTGTTTTTTGTTAATTCTTTCCAATGTGTCAAGTAATTATCTTTTGTTTTGTCATGATTTGGTTGGGTCTAATTGTGTTGCTGTCCAGCTTGCATAGGGGACTCTTGTCCATGTTCAGCTCTCTGTAGGTGATGACTTTGTTATGGAAGGTTTGGGAATCGCTTCCTTTAAGGTGGTTGTAGAATTTAACGGCTCTTTTTTAGATTTTGATAATTAGCGGGTATCGGCCTAATACTGCTCTGCATCCATTATTTGGTGTTTTACATTGTACATGGAGGATATTTTTGCAGAATTCTACATGCAGTCTCAATTTGGTGTTTGTCCCATTTAGTAAATTCTTGGTTGGCCTCACAACCATAAAGAGCAATACGTTATTTAAGTGATTAAAGTATTTTTTGCCAGATCCTAATTGGTATGTCAAATTTTATGTTCCTTTTGATGGCATAGAAGACCCTTCTTGCCTTGTCTCTCAGATCGTTCACATCTTTGAGGAAGTTACTTGTGGTGATGATGTTTAGGCCGAGGTATGTATAGCTTTTGTGTGCTCTAGGGCAATTGTGTCTAGATGGAATTTGTATATGTGGTCCTGGCAACTGGACCTTTTTTGGAACACCATTATTTATGTCTTACTGATATTTCCTGTCAGGGCCCAGGTCTGTGAATCTGTGAATCTGTGCAGAAGATCTAGTTGCTGCTGTAAGCCCTCCTTGGTTGGCACTAGATCATCAGCAAAAGGAATATATTTGACTATAGCAGACCCTCATGCCAAATTGAGTCAAAAGCTTTTTTGAAAATCAACAAAGCATGAACAGACTTTGCCTTTGTTTTGGTTTGTGTCTTTGTCAATTAGAGTGTGCAAGATAAATACGTGGTCTGTCGTATGGTAATTTGGTAAAAAGACAATTTGATATTTGCTCAGTACATTGTTTTCACTGAGGAAATGTACGAGTCTGCTGTTAATGATAATGCAGAGGATTTTCCCAAGGTTGCTGTTGACGCATATCCCATGGTAGTTATTGGGGTTAAATTTGTCTCCACTTTTGTGGATTGGGGTGATCAGTCCTCGGTTCCAAATATTGGGAAAGATGCCATAGCTAAGGATGATGTTGAAGAGTTTAAGTATAGCCAATTGGAATTTGTTGTCTGTATATTTTATCATTTCATGTAGGATACCATCAACACCACAGGCCTTTTTGAGTTGGAGGGTTTGTATTTTGTCCTGTAGTTAATTCAATGTAATTTGAGAGTCCAGAGGGTTCTGGTAGTTTTTAATAGTTGATTCTAAGATTTGTATTTGATAATCTATATGTTTTTGCTGTTTGTTCTTTGTTATAGGTCCAACAAGATTGGAGAAGTGGTTTATCCATACATCTCAGTTTTGGATAGATAACTCTTTGTGTTTATGTTTGTTTAGGGTTATCCAATTTTCCCAGAAGTGGTTAGAGTCTATGGATTCTTCAATTACATTGAGCTGATTTCTGACGTGCTGTTCCTTCTTTTTCTGTAGTGTATTTCTGTATTGTTTTAGTGATTCACTGTAGTGAAGGCATAGGCTCAGGTTTTCTGGGTCTCTATGTTTTTGTTTGGACAGGTTTCTACATTTCGTTCTTAGGTTTTTGCATTCTTCATCAAACCATTTGTCATTGTTGTTAATTTTCTTAGGTTTTCAGCTTGACATTTTTTTATTTGATAGGGAAGCTGAGAGGTCAAATATACTGTTTAGGTTTTTTAATGCCAAGTTTATACCTTCACTACTACAGTGACACGTTTTGTCTAGGATGTTGTCTAAAAGGGATTTAATTTTGTCAGGATTTGGCCAGGTTTGTTCCGGTTTTTGGTCACTAGATGCCCCCATTGTGCCTTTTGACCTTGTGTTTTCCCTTGATCCCCATTATTATTTGCACCTGTGCCTTGTTTCCCCTGATTGTATTTAAACCCTTTGTTTTCCTCAGTTCTGTGCTCTGTGTTTGTATGTTAGCACCCAGCCCTAGTACTCTGTGCACTCTTGTAGATCCCAGTGGACTCTCTTGTGGAATTCTGTTTTTTTGTTCTTGTTTGTTTTTTTGAGTATCTTTTGAGGCTTTTTGTGCTATTCCTTCCACCTTGTGGATTTACCTTTTTGTCTTGGAGGATTACCTTAGTTCTTGTGGAATTCCTTTTGAGGTTGTGGAGTTACATGTTTTCCTGAAGAACTTCACTTTTTACTTCATTAAATACACCGTCTCAAGTACTGCTGTGTCTGCCTCATCTTCTGAGTTCTGCCGACTATTCGTGGCTCAGTTGGTTAAGTGACTGTTTCTTACTCCGGAGACCCGGGTTCATAACCGGGTCCTGACAGAATTTGTTGTTGAATAGTAGTTGTTTTTAAAAGTTTTCCACACTACTTTCCTTCCATCTATAGCGTTTCTTATTATTATTCAGTTCCTTTGGCTTTGATGCCTCATGATTGAGTATTGCTCTGTTCAAGTAGACTGATCTGATAGGGGTGGAAGTGCGCTGACTGTGAATGCTCTGAGAGGCCCTGGGTTGAGGTCAGCGATAAAGTATTCTACAGGACTACTGCCAAGAGACGAGCTATAGGTGTACCTACCATAGGAGTCCCCTCGGAGCCTACCATTTATTATGGACACACCCAGCGTGTCACAGAGCTGCAGGAGTTGTGACCCGTTTTTGTTGGTTATGTTGTCGTAGTTGTGCCCAAGGGGGGCATATGGGCGGAGGGAATGCTGTCACCTCCAGGCAGGTGTTTGTCCCCCTGTGTTCTGAGTGTGTCATGTTCTTGTCCAGTTCTGGCATTTAGGTCACTACAGACTAGTACATGTCCCTGGGCCTGGAAATGAATGATTTCCCCCTCCAGCATGGAGAAGCTGTCGTCAGTAAATAAGTATGGGGATTCTATTGGGGGGATATAGGTAGCACACAGGAGGTTATTTTTCTCTGTTGAGATCATTTCCTTTTGAATTTCTAGCCAAATGTAAAATGTTCCTGTTTTGATTAATTTAATAGTGAGTTAGGTCTACTCTATACCAAAATAGTATACCCCCTAATCCCTTCCCAGTTTCATACCTGGTAGTTTGGTGGATGGGACTACCAGCTCTCTGTAACCTAGAGGGCAACCAGTAGGTCCATCTCCTCTATACCATGTTTCCTGTAGCATGACAATTTCTGTATTCGGTGATGTCCAGGTTCCTGCTCTTTAGGCCAAAGTCAGATGACCTCAGACCTTGTTATATTCCAGGATGAGATAGTGATGGTGAAGGCTTTGTGTTCCATCAAGTGTCCAATGTTGTTAGTTGTGTGGTTTGGTATCTATCGTATCTATCGTATCTATCTATCGTATCTATCGTATCTATCGTATCTATCGTATCGTATCTATCTATGGTATCTATGGTATCTATGGTATCTATGGTATCTATGGTATCTATCTATCGTATCTATCGTATCTATCTATCTATCGTATCTATGTATCTCTCGTATCTATGGTATCTATGTATCTCTCGTATCTATGGTATCTATGTATCTCTCGTATCTATCGTATCTATCTATCAGCACTCTTAGCATTTGTTCCTGTAAAGATTTTCAGTGTGTGTATACATGCCTGTGTGTGTGTGCACGTCTTTACGTAAGGAGTGCCTTCACAGGTTGATTCCCTCTCAGCCTGTTGTGGCTGATGTAGAAGCATTGTGACAGTGTGCAGCCATGTATTGAAAACACACTACTTACTGTGTGCATGAGCCTTGTTGCTTCCACATCCCCAGAGTATTCCTTTGAATTGCAGAGAGTCTCAGTCCCAAATTGCACCATATTCCCTATATAGTGCACTACATTTGACCAGAGAATAGGGTGCCATTTGGGATTAACTCAGAGGGAGTATGTCAGGACATTACATGGACAAAAGTCAAACTTTCCATAGGTGAGCTCTAACTCAATTTGCTGTAGTTAACAAGAGCGTTAGTTGCAGCTCGAATTCCCTTCTCCTCAACCCCACAGCGTGTGTGTGTGTTTTGTGTGTGTGTGTGTGTGTGTGTGTGTGTGTACACTTGTTTTCCTACATCATTATGACCCCAATATCCTAACAATTTCACCTTGGGGCAGCAGGGTAGCCTAGTGGTTACCCTGCTGTGTTGGACTAGAAACCGAAAGGTTGTAAGTTCAAATCCCTGAGCTGATAAGGTACAAATCTATTAACCCACAGTTCCTAGGCCATCATTGAAAATAAGAATGTGTTCTTAACTGACTTGCCTCGTTAAATTTTTATATTATTTTAAATGTCCTGAAAACAATAACTTTTTTGAAACGTCAGGACTTTTTTCAGGTCCTGAGTTTTTTCAAATGTTATTTTAAGCTTAAGGGTTTGGTTTAGGGTTCTGGGGTTAGGGTAAGGTTTAGGGTTTTGGGCGTTAGGGTTTTTGGGACTGCACCACCAGAGAAGGCCCCATTAAAAAAAGCACTTCCCCTCTAATTGAGGATGCTATCATTCGCTCTCTGGTAAAAACAAACAGAGCAGAGAGAGAGAGAGAGGGAGGGAGGGTGCACTAATATCTGTCTTTTTCTCCCCCTTTGTCTTTCTCACCTCTACTCCCATCTATCCTCCCCTCTCTTCCTCTCCACCCACCTCTCTTTCTCTCTCTCTACCACTCTCCCTCCCTACCCCTCTCCCGCTCTCCCTCCCTCCACCTGAGGTAGGTCTGTGTGTGCGTGCTGCCCTGCTAACCAGGGATAAAACACAGTAAATGGTTCTGACTGTAAAAGCTGAGCCTGGCTTCCTGTTCTCACGAGGAGGGCAGGAGGCTGTAACTGAGACCTGCACTGTAGGCTATGTGTCTCTGAGAGAAGACTGACTGCAGACTTAGTGTTTAGAACAGTTTGGGTTCAAGTTAAGAGTAGTGGACCAACTATTAGCATACTGTACCTATCCTTTTCAGATGGCATGGAATCAGGATCAGAAAAGGGTTTACAACTTGTCTTGGGAGGTATATATCAACCGACACCTGGGTTTAATTCTGTTTACCTGAGAGCGGCCATCCAGGTCTATTTAATGCTTTATAAACGTGACTCATTGCACCATGTTTATATCAATATGAAGTACAGGGGCCCTTCACCCTGCAACTGAAACCCAAAGAGGGCCGTTAGAGTAGGGCCCATTAGCCTAATGGCTGTGTAACATTACACTCAGGATCTATTACTGTTATGGCTGAGAGCTTTGAATTGCCCTTTTTACAGCTCCTACGGATCCACAACACCTAGGAATAGAGAGGAGGAGGAGAAGGAGAGAGAAACAATGCAAACTGAGGCTAAGGCAACCCAGCGACTGACTGACGGGACCAGGCTATACTCCTAGCTGTGGTGAGGAGAGTGAGGCTGCTTGGCTGACCCATAACACTTTGATACAGAGGTCAGAGAGGCTTTAAGTGGCTATCCTGATCTGGCCATCATCTGCCTTGACCCCGTCTTGTGAAGTTCACCTTTAACCATTGACCTCTCCAGCTGGTAAATTATTAAAAGTACATGTCCAAATGGCACCCTATTACCTATAGAGTCCTGTGGGCCCTGGTCAAAAGTAGTGCACTATAACGGGAATAGGATGTCATCTCAGATGCACCCTAAGAGAACAGGATAGTTCAGCCAATCAAGTCCAATGCAAGACTCTGTAAGGTCATCATCATCATATAACTGAGGAATCCCACCCTCGTGTTGGGTCACCACAGAAATCAAACGACTTAGCTTCTGCTATTCACTAGCATTCCTTTTTTTATCTTGCAGGGCAGATATAGGTCAGTCTGGATGAGATAAGGGCATCTGGTTGGCACTGAGGGCATGTGGTTGGTGTGACTAAGATAATACTTAGGAAGAGGATGTTTCAATGGAGAAGACCACTTGAAATGTGATCATAGTTGCGTAATGACTCACCCTCCAGAATGTTAGTCATTTGTTTTTGTTATTACACAGTAGCTACCAATCTGATTTGTGTTTCTGTCTGACGGGTTTGACCTCTCACAAATTCAGCCCTGAAGCTCCCTGCTCGCCCTGAATGACTCTCCCTAAACAATGTGCAAGATGATCTGCTTATGAGTCCTTTACTTTCCCGCAAGAAGGAAGGTTCATTGTTTATGAGCGATGACCAGTGAGAGTAATCTTAAGCAATACAATAAAAGTTCAGCTTAAACATCATTTTGTGTTTTAACAAGAACAGACCTGAATAGAAACATACATCTCCAAACTATTGTGACTGTTGGGACGTGGCCAACTGAAGACATTTCAAGTTGGGCCCCTTAGTCCTATCTCGACCGTTCACTCTGTTGGGGGACAATAAAGATTGACCAGTATTGAAGTCCTTTCTTGTGATAGCCGATATGTTAATGCTTGGTTTTAGCTTGGTTGTTGTTTCACTCCTTTTTACCGAGACATCCACACTTGTCCTGAAATTAGGCTGTCCTGAAATGTTAGGCTGAGTTAGGCTGTCCTGAAATGTTAGGCTGAGTTAGGCTGTCCTGAAATGGACACCGTACACAGGTAATACTGGAGAAAGAGTTAGCCTACTGTACTGTACAACATCTACTCACTGGAGGAAGTCTCCAGGCACGCAAATAATTCATGCCAACCAACACAGGACTATAAACCTTAACCCACCACCCACAGTATACCTACACACTGAGTATACCAAACATTAGGAACACCTTCCTAATATTGAGTTGCCCTCAGAACAGCCTCAATTTGTTGGGGTATGGACTCTACAAGGTGTCAAAAGCATTCCACAGGGATGCTGGCCCATGTTGACTCCAATGCTTCCCACAGTTTGGGTGGTGGACCATTCTTGATACACACAGGAAACTGTTGAGTGTGAAAAACCCGGCAGCGTTGCTGTTCTTGACACAAACCAATGCGCCTCCTACTACCATACCCCGTTCAAAGGCACCCTAATATTGAAGTGGATTTAAGTGACATCAACAAGGCCTTGTCAGTCTATGTCATGGAAAGAGCAGGTGTTCTTAATGTTTTGTAAATTCAGTGTATACGTCTGTCTGAGCATCTATGTATGTAAAATGTCACAATATAAAAAATAAAGTATTCATTAATTCATCACTGGGTGGGTAGACCGAGGGGGTGCATCTCCCTATGAACCCAGCCTGGGCCTCTCTCCTCCTGGCTTGGGTCGGGTCAGCACCCCAGTGTCTGGCCTGGTCCTGGAGGCAGATGGAGGTCCAAACACTTGATCCTCCACTATAGGAAGTCAATAGTGGCTACTTGAACTCAAAATGATTATCTCTCTCTCTCTCTCACTCTCTGTAGTACTGTAGTACAACACTGTAGTAGGTTACTGAAGTAGGTTACATTTTTTACTAAAGCTTAAGATTTGGGACCTGAATTCAACACAAATGCAATTCTTTATACAGTAAGCCTAATTGCCTCTTGGTTGGTTAGAGAGAGGAGGGAAAGAGAGAGTGCAAGAGAGAGAGGTGGAGAAAGTGAGCCCCAGACAGTGTTCTTGGATAGAGTAAATAAACTCAGCATGTTTCCTGACAGAAAGGATGAGTGTACGTGGGAGATACAGAGCAGAATAACATTTAGGCAGATTATGATGCATTTTTTTCCATTGCTATGATCAGGAATGTGACTCATTGTCAAAATAAAAAGTTTGATGTACTGTTCTGATGACGCAATCAAATTCATTTCACATCCTCACATTCTTAGGACATACCATTTTTGGTCTGTTCTGTTATTCAAAAGGATCCTAAATGAGGTAGGAATGATATAAGGAGGACACTTTTCTACGCTGTTGCTACTCTCTGTTATTATCTATGCATAGCCACTTTAATAACTCTACCTACATGTACATATTACCTCAGTTACCTCGACACTGGTACCCCCACACATTGACTCTGTACTAGTACCCCTGTATATAGCCCAGCTATTGTTATTTAGTGCTGCTCTTTAATTATTTGTCGGCGCATGTGACAAATAAAATTTGATTTGATTGTTTTAAACAAACGCTAATGTTGTGTCAGGTGGGAAATAGTGCTGCTCTCTGACTGAGAAGTCCTCCAAAACTAGACACATTTTTAAAAGTTATTCCTTTTTGGCAACAAAAAAAATGTGTGGGGGGGGGGGGGATTTGTGACTGTCTTAATGTTATTATTTTATAATCCGTTATTGACTTGGATTGTGTGACTTATTATTTTGGCTAATTATTTATTTGTTCACTTTCATTTGACCATACAGTCAGTGTAAGGTTTTGTCATTATGTAAGGAAGGTGTGAATGTTTTGACCACCAGATATGTGTCGAGGAGTGATACAATTTCATTAAATTGGGACTGTGGTGTTATGCAGGTGAGTAAGGACCCAAAAGCGACTTAACAGAAACTGAGTTTATTTAAGTCCAAACAGAGAATAACATAATCCTCAATCCTTTACAGGAAATGTCCAAACGGGGAAAAACAGAAATCCTCTAGTTGTTGAGGGGAATCGCAGGATAAGCGGCAACAGACTGCAGGTCCCTTCGGGTAGGCGCGGGCCGTAGCGGACAGAGACACCTGCTCACACGCAGCATCTGATGATAAGGCAAAACACGACAGGACGGAACAAGAACACAGCAAACAGCAAACAGCAAACAAGAATCCGACAAGGACAGAAGCAGAAACAGAGACAGAAATAGAGACTTAATCAGAGGGCAAAATAGGGGACAGGTGTGAAAGAGTAAACGAGGTCGTTAGGAGAATGAGGAACAGCTGGGAGCAGGAACGGAACGAGAGAGAGAGGGATAGAGAGAGGGAAAGAAACCTAATAAGACCAGCAGGGGGAAACGAATAGAAGAGAAAGCACAGGGACAAGACATGACAATATATGACAATACATGACATGTGGACCCTAACCCCAAATGCCTCTGTGTTCTGTCCTTTCCATCATTTGTGTGTTATTGGTCTTTACTGTATACAGAAAGATCACCATTGGCCTTACAATATTGTGCTCTGTACCTGTGTATGTGTCATTTTCTACCCTTCAAGCTCTAGGTAGAAAGATACACTATGAAATATCAATTATATTGGGGGGTGTATTGAGTGCCACTCAAACTATGGATAAACCTACTGCTTTGACCTGATTCCCACTGAAGACCTGCTGAATCCAGATAACAGTATAATCACTAAGTATAATTACTAAGTATGCTTCTCACTGAGTAAATCATATAGACTAAACCAGTCCACAAGATACAGAGAGAGAGAGTAAGAGAGGGGCATGGAAAGAGAGTAGAAGATCGAAAGATAAAAATAGAAGGAGAGGAAAGATTAGGAAAAAAGAGGGACCACTTATCTCCCCTCCAACCCCCTGTTGGGCCACTTCACTAAAGCTGCCCTCCCGTTGGGCTATTTCCAGTTGGCAGAAGTCAAGGGGACGCTGAGTGAGTGGGAGATGTATAGTTTCATTTTCTCGCAGCCAGCCAGCTCGCCAGATAGGCAGACCTCATGAAACCTCTATCTGCCTCTCTCTCGCTCTCACTCTCTCCCACCTTCCACCCCTTTCTTCCTTCCTCTCTCAATTCCTCCCTCCCTTACAGGCCTTCAGATGGATAAAATGACACCTCACAGGGGATCTTTAGTAATCTCTTGACCTGCCACCCCTGACTTGCCCTGCCGCCTCACCTGCTGGCTTCATTCATCCTTCCGTTGGCTCTGCTCTGCATGTATGTTGGGGAGGGGAGGTTTTCCTCCCAAATGGCACCGTATTTCATAGAGAATAGGGTGCCATTTGGGATGCAGCCCATTTGTGTTGGGGAGGGGAGGTGGTTGCTCTGCATGTGGTTTGGGGAGAGGTGTGCAATGTGAATGTGTGTTGGGCAGGGCTCAAAATTATACAATTTGATTAGTAGCACTGGTGCTCCCAACTTATAAAAGTTAGGTGCACAACATAAAATTGGACATTCTGCCAAATTCTCTGAAATGACATTGGAGGCATCTTATGGTATAGAAATTAGCATTCAATTACCTGGCAACAGCTCTGGTGGCCATTCCTGCATTCAGAATGCCAATTGCACATTCCCTTAACACTGTGGCATTGTAGTATTTGACAAAACTGCATATTTTAGAGTGGCCTTTTATTGTTCCCATCACAAGGTGCACCTGTGTAATGATCATGCTGTTTAATCAGCTTTTTGATATGCCACAAATGTCAGATGGATGGGTTATCTTGGCAAAGGTGAAATGCTCACTAACAGGGATGTAATCAAATTTGTACACAAAATTTGAGAGAAATACGCTTTTTGTACATATGGGAAATATCTGGGATCTTTAATTTCAGCTAATGAAATGTTGGACCAACACTTCACATGTTGCGTTTATATTTTGTTCAGTATACAAAGACATTTGTGGAATATGATTGTTGATGTTATGCTGGTGAATGAGGACCCAAAAGCGACTTAACGAAAACAGAGTCTTTATTCCAGTATATGACAAAAGTAATAATCCTGGAAATATCAAGGAGAAAACAAAACAGGAAAAACTGAAATCCACTCGTAGTTGCGAGGACTGACTGGAGACTCGACCATAGACTGCAGGTTGCTTCGGGAAGGCACCGACCGTAGCAGACTAAGACACCTGCTCATACGCAGCTTCTGAAGAAGATAAAACACGACAGGGCGAGACAAGGACACAGAACAGCGAACATCATACAAGGATCCGACAAGGACAGAAGCGGAAAACAAGGGGAGAAATAGGGGCTCTAATCAGAGGGCAAAATAGGGGACAGGTGTGAAAAGAGTAAATGAGTGAGTTAGGAGAATGAGGAACAGCTGGGAGCAGGAACGGAACGATAGAGAGAAGAGAGAGAGGGAGGGGGAGAGAGAGGGATAGAAAGAGGGAACGAACCTAATAAGACCAGCAGGGGGAAACGAACAGAAGGGAAAGCACAAGGACAAGACAATATATGACAAAACATGACAGTTGATTTTTATTTGGATCCCCATTAGCTGTTAAAGAAGCAGCAGTTATTCTTCCTGGGGTACGCACAAAACAGAAAACATGACAATAAAACACCAATGGACAAGAACAGCATCACAAATTTAAACTAAGAATATTAGGTTTCTACACTGTGTAAAAGCACTATTGTCCTATTGAAATGCATTACATTGAAAATTGTACACGGCCTCTTTAAGAACATCTTGTGAGCGATGACATGCAAGTGATCAGTCATTGTTCGTTTTCCCCTGCTCAGATGTTGCATGAATCAACCAATGGTTGCATGCCACGTAATCGACTGTGCCGCCGGGCACCTGATTACTATAACATGATGTGCTTAGCTGGTACATAAAATAGCTATCCAGGCATTGTAGGTGCTGGCATGTGCCATCAACGCCTGGGCAGAGGAATGCGCCAATGTATTCATTGCTATGATCATTGATCTTTTCAAGAAGCTATCCCTATTCCTTTCTTTCTTCTGTGTCCCCAAATGTTCAGCTAATAGCCTAGTAGTAAAGTTGCCAGGTGGGTTGAAACAAAGACGCAAAACTGGAGCATCGTGTTAGAGACTGTTTTCTTAAACTTCTTGATGCACCCATCCCGTTACCGGGATCATTTTTGTCAACATCTGCTGAATTGCAGAGCGTCAAATTCAAATTAAATTACTAAAAATATTTAATTTTCATGAAATCACAAGTGCAATATAGCAAAACACAGCTTACCTTGTTGTTAATCCACCTGGCATGTCAGATTTCAAAAAAGCTTTTCGGCGAAAGCATACCAAGCGTTTATGTAAGGACATCTCTCTCAGCAGACAAGACATTACAAACAGCTAGCCGGCAAGTAGATTGGTCACGAAAGTCAGAAAAGGAATAAAATGAATCGCTTACCTTTTGTTCCATAAAGATTATTTTTATATCCAAAATACCTCCATTTGGTTGGCGCGTTATGTTCAGAAATCCACAGGTTCGAGCGGTCACGACCATGCAGACAAAAATTCCAAATAGTATCCGTAAATTTCATAGAAACCTGTCAAACATTTTTTATAATCAATCCTCAGGTTGTTTTTACAATATATAATCGATAATATTTCAACCGGGACTGTAGCTTCTTCAATGGGAGAGAGAGAAAATGTCTGCTCCAAGCTGTTGCGCATGCAAAACGCTGCTGGCACCCAGCCATACAATGACACGATGTGATCTTTCTCGCTCATTTTTTCAAAATAAAAGCCTGAAACTATGTCCAAAGACTGTTCACACCATGGGGAAGCCATAGGAAAAGGAATCTGGTTGATATCCCTTTAAATGGAGTGAAGGCAGGCAATGGAACAGAGAGCATTCAGGCAAAACAGCACTTCCGGGTTGGATTTTCCTCAGGTTTTCGCCTGCAATTTCAGTTCTGTTATACTCACAGACAATATTTTGACAGTTTTTGGAAACTTTAGAGTGTTTTCTATCCTAATCTGACAATTATATGCATATTCTAGATTCTGGGCCTGAGAAATAGGCAGTTTCATTTGGGTATTAGGGTATTTAGCTCTTATATAACTCAATCACGATTTACTGGATTTAGTAACACGTTTAAAAATATTTTTCCCCTGATCTTGATTTTTTAAAATAACTACACCAGACACATGTATTTTAAAGACAGTTGTATTTAATGGGTTGCATACACTGGAAACAAATACAATAATAACAGTGGGGTACAACATTAGTTTTCCATTCATACAACGTGTCGGTAAATTGCCACAGAAGATTTGCCATGGTAAAAGAATAAATACTTTATTTCAGTTGTATGGAATGATTGTCATATAGATAAATCGCCCTTAGTCTGCTCCAAAAGTGTGTCTAAATTGTTCCGATGATATGGTGCGCACATCTTGAAAGACTTTGGTAGCAAGCAGGACTAAGGTAACACTCAGCTTTTAGGGAGCGGTAATGAGGTGACCAAAAAATGGTTGCAATTGAGATCAGTTGTGCAGGTGAATTTAACGCGTATTGATGGTTTAACGAGGGATCAGGTGGCGATAATCGGTGGCCGTCGATGGTTGCAATAAACCCACCAGGTTTTTAGCTAGGAAATGAGGTACCATGGCTGAACAAGGTGTAAACAAATGACCCACAAGTAGTTTTTTCGAACAGTTTATGAATGTCCGACATAGTAAGAAAGAAAACGCTGCGCCGGTAATATGGGTCATGTCTTCTGAACTGTTGAGGCAAGAAACAAGACGTTTTTTGTAGTAATGGTACAACTATGACGCTAGCGAGTATGTGCTAGATTATTTTCCTCTAGGGCACTTGGAAACAAGGGTACAGCGAAGCCTAATCAGAACTAGCGCTGACTTTGCTGATAACTTCTGTATTGAGGGAAAATGTAGTCACTACGACTGTGATATGTGGTTGTCTCACCTAGCTATCTTAAGATGAATGTACTAACTGTAAGTCACTTTTGATATGCTAAATGACTCAAATGTAAATTATGACAATGATTATTTGGGTGATTTTTTTTCTAGGCATACTGGTGCTCCTAATTAAAATACCAGAGCCCTGGTGTTGGGGAGGGAATGGGGTTGCTGTGTATTGGGTAGGGAAGGAGGTTGGTGTGTGTTGGAGAGGGGAGGAGGTTGGTGTTTTTTGGGTAGGGGAGGAAGTTGGGTAGGGAAGGATGTTGATGTGTGTTGGTTAGGGGAGGAGGTTAGGTGGGGAAAGAGGTTGATATGTGTTGGGGAGGGAAGGGGGTTGGTATGTGTTGGGTAGGGGAAGGGGTTGCTGTGCATGTTTGTTAAGGTGGTTGAGGAGGTGTTTGCTTTGTTGTGGTTGTTGTGCTCACATGTGTCTGGATGCTTACTGACCCCCACAGAGGTCATTGAGCACTTGGACATCTCAGCCTTTCTCCCTCTCAACCCAGCCTTTCTCCCTCTCAGCTCAGCCACAGACCTTCTCCCTCCCTACTTCTTCTGAAGGGGTGCCAGAAAGAAGAGTAGATGGGAGGAAAAGAGAGGGTTTGAGAACTTTCAGACATCTCAGCCCAGCCTTCCTCCCTACAAGCTACCAGAGACAAAGATGTCTCTCATTTAATAAGAGCAAAACTACAGCAAGTCATATGTGCAGTGTTCTTCATGTAGGAAATTGCAAAAACCAAGCTGTTGCTGAGTAGCATCTGTTTAGATTCCTCCTTACCAATGGGATAGAGAAAGAGACAGAGCAGTTTAGAGGGAGGGAGAGAAGGGGGAGAGAGCAGAGCGAGAGTGTTGGAGGCGCTGCCATGTTTTGATTTACGACCTGAGTGTAAATTATATCCCCCCAGCTGACTTTTACAATTTGTCACCAGTGATAAATGAGGAGGTCACTCTAAATGAGCTACAATTCCCCTCGTCTCCCTCATTACCCATAACCCCCCTGCCCTGCAAGCTTCGGCTGGCTGTGACAGGCCCTCACCCCGACTTCTCTCCAACACGTCCCTAAGGTCAAAAGTCATATCAGCCGAGTGAAGGTGGTGGTCATGTGTGCGTGGTGATGTGTATGTCTGTGTGACTAACATTGTTAATAAAAATACTTAATGATGTTATTTGGAAGGGACTGTCCAGGCTCAGCGGAGAGAAGAGAGGAGAGCTCCTCATGGCAGCTGTTGACAGGAAGCTGATAGGAGCTGAGACATTGACAGATGGGATTGATGATTCTCAGTGTAATGGGTCCGCACTCTAAAATATGTTTGTACGCGATCCCTGATGCAGATTTTTGGATGTTATCCCTGATGCAGATTATTGAATGTTATCCCTGATGCAGATTATTGGATGTTATCCCTGATGCAGATTATTGGATGTTATCCCTGATGCAGATTTTTGGATGTTATCCCTGATGCAGATTATTGGATGTTATCCCTGATGCAGATTATTGGATGTTATCCCTGATGCAGATTATTGGATGTTATCCCTGATGCAGATTATTGGATGTTATCCCTGATGCAGATTATTGGATGTTATCCCTGATGCAGATTATTGGATGTTATCCCTGATGCAGATTATTGGATGTTATCCCTGATGCAGATTTTTGGATGTTATCCCTGATGCAGCGAAAATAATAGAAAAAAAAGTAAAAAATTAAGTGAGCTTTATGACCCATTACACCTTTTGTTTGTCTAGTTTTTGTGCTGCCAATGTAATGGTACGATGTGCAGGGCAGGACCTGTTCACCAGGCTGTTTACTATCTGAGGCTGCATGCAGACTGCATGCTTCCAGAATTCCCAGGAGTAGCTAGGCATGATTCCATGGTTCTAGGTAAGTAGATAGGTCTCTGATCTGGTCCAATAGTTACAGGACACAAACCTACACATATGGTGAGCAGCTATGAGGGGGGGAGAAGGAGGGAGGGGGAGAGAAAGGCGTCTCAGAAAGTCGTCTCAAATAAAACTGTGAAGGACCTCGGCGTTACTCTGGACCCTGATCTCTCTTTTGACGAACATATCAAGACTGTTTCAAGGACAGCTTTTTTCCATCTACGTAACACTGCAAAAATCAGAAACTTTCTGTCCAAAAATAATGCAGAAAAATGAATCCATGCTTTTGTTACTTCTAGGTTAGACTACTGCAATGCTCTACTTTCCGGCTACCCGGATAAAGCACTAAATAAACTTCAGTTAGTGTTAAATACGACTGCTAGAATCCTGACTAGAACCAAACAAACGTATCATATTACTCCAATGCTAGCCTCTCTACACTGGCTTCTTGTCAAGGCAAGGGCTGATTTCAAGGTTTTACTGCTAACCTACAAAGCATTACATGGGCTTGCTCCTACCTACCTCTCTGATTTGGTCCTGTCGTACATACCTACACATACACTACAGTCACAAGACGCAGGCCTCCTAATTGTCCCTAGAATTTCTAAGGAAACAGCTGGAGGCAGGGCTTTCTCCTATAGAGCTCCATTTTTAGGGAATGGTCTGCCTACCCATGTGAGAGACACAAACTCGGTCTCAACCTTTAAGTCTTTACTGAAGACTCACCTCTTCAGTGGGTCATATGATTGAGTGTAGTCTGGCCCAGGAGTGTGATGGTGAACGGAAAGGCTCTGCCTGGCCGGTTCCCCTCTTTCCACTGGGATTCTCTGCCTCTAACCCTATTACAGGGGCTGAGTCACTGGCTTACTGGTGCTCTTTTATGCCGTCCCTAGGAGGGGTGCGTCACTTGAGTGTGTTGAGTCACTGATGTGATCTTCCTGTCTGGGTTGCCCCCCCCCCCCCGGGTTAGCCCGTTGAGGAGATCTTTGTAGGCTATACTCGGCCTTGTCTCAGGATAGTAAGTTGGTGGTTGAAGGTATCCCTCTAGCGGTGTGGGGGCTGTGCTTTGGCAAAGTGGGTGGGGTTATATCCTTCCTGTTTGGCCCTGTCCGGGGGTATCATCGGATGGGGCCACAGTGTCTCCTGACCCCTCCTGCCTCCAGTATTTATGCTGCAGTAGTTTATGTGTCGGGGGGGCTAGGGTCAGTTTGTTATATCTGGAGTACTTCTCCTGTCTTATCCGATGTCTTGTGTGAATTTAAGTATGCTCTCTCTAATTCTCTCTTTCTCTCTTTCTTTCTCTCTCTCAGAGGACCTGAGCCCAGTCCACCTGGCCATGCTGCTGCTCCAGTTTCAACTGTTCTGCCTGCGGCTATTGAATCCTGACCTGTTCACCGGACGTGCTACCTGTCCCAGCAGTATTATTAGACCATGCCGGTCATTTATGAACATTTGAACATCTTGGCCATGTTCTGTTATAATCTCCACCCGGCACAGCCAGAAGAAGACTGGCCACCCCTCATAGCCTGGTTCCTTTCTAGGTTTCTTCCTAGGTTTTGGTCCTAGCCAACGTGCTTTAACACCTGCATTGCTTGCTGTTTGGGGTTTTAGTCTGGGTTTCTGTACAGCACTTTGAGATATCAGCTGATGTACGAAGGGCTATATAAATACATTTGATTTGAAAGGTGGTGGGGGGGGGGTCGGGGTGAGAGACAGGGGCGACAAGGGGGGGGGGAGAAAGAGAGAGAGAGAATGAGGATGGGTGCCTGAGACGTGCTGGTGAAAAAGTTCTCACACTGTTTTCTGTGTGAAAGTGTATTTACAGTAAAAACTGTCTGGAGCATGTGGCTGCGATTATCCCCGCCGTCCCCCGCGGTCACTGCTAAGGACCAAGCCCGTGTGTGGGCCAGCCGTGTGCGAGTGAGCCGTGTGTGAGCCGTGTGCAGCGGGACATGCCTGAGACATGTGGTTGGATGTATTGGGCCTGAGGTGCACTCCTCGCCTCCACTATATCCAGATAACTTATTGGTCAAATGGGCAGAGGGGAAACACACAGAGCTTCTCTGGCCAGACATAATCATGTGGATTTATATGTTGGGTGAGCAGGCCGGGGAAAGGCTGTCATAGCAACAATTTTCCTTTTTTTTGTGGAGATCTATTTTGGTTGCCCTAGGCTGTCAGAAAACTTTGACATAATGGAAATGTTTTGAAGGTTTGTTGGTTTTCCGTCGGTCAGCTATACATCATCTGACACAGTGCCCCTTTTCTCTACCGACTACAGTGTCTGTATCCCAAATGGCACCTTTTTCCCTTAATGGTGCACAACTTTGGACTAGGGCCCATAGGGCTCTGGCCAAAAGTAGTACAGAGAACAGAGTGTATTTTGGGACATCTAGTTGGATAAATAGTGATGATGGTTATTGCCATTTTAGCTTTGTTTTGTGTTGAACATTTCCGAAGCAGTCAACCAAACTTATCAATATCAAGTTGTCTGTGAAAAACTGGTTTGGACAAGTTTCTTGGAATAATATACATGTTCCAATGTTTTAGCAGGTGTTCCCGCAGACAGTGTCATATTGTTTACTGTTCATGGCATAAAGTACTACGTCACTTTCAGAGCATATTCTTTCCACGAGAATCTCTGAAGGTCAATAAAAGTTAGTCAGTGTTATCGCTCCTATTTCTCCTTGGTCCCCTACTAGATGAGACCTCCGCCTCCTACTCTCTCCTCCCCGTCTCTCCTCTCCTCTCCTCGCCTCTCCTCTCCCCGTCTCTCCTCTCCTCTCCCCGTCTCTCATCTCCTCTCCCCGCCTCTCCTCTCCTCTCCCCGCCTCTCCTCCCTCTTTGTTCCCGAAGAGCAATGGCTGTTGCTGTGGTCACGGTGACATGATAGTATCACTCCTGGGGTGATAAGAGGCGGGGGGTGTCTGCTGCTCTGCTGGCCTCTGGCCTGACATGTTTATACTCTGTGGGACATACAGCCATTAGAGAGAGAGGTGGAGGAGGAGGAGGAGGAGGAGGAGGAGGAGGAGGAGGGGAGGAGGAGGAACTACTCACCACGTTAGGTTCTCCTCACTCCCAACGGACTGCAGATAAAAATGTCTGAGGAGATTTGGAGACTTTTAATCAGTCAGATAATTCAAACTGTAAAAATATGACTCGCAGGAAGAGAAGAACAGACTTCGTGACCTTACCTGATAATTCCTATCTAACTCCCAGGGGATAGTAGTAGTGAAGGGTCTCAGTAGCTAGCTGATACATAGTTTGCAATCCAAATGGCACCATATTCCCTACATGGTGCTCAGCTGTTGACCAGGGACCATACGGTTCTGTTGAAACATACAGTAGTACCCTATATACGGAATAGAGTGCCATTTGGGACACAGCCAGACTGTATAGTCCTGTAATTCAACAGCAGCAGGGGAAACTAGGCCTATAGTACTCTCCACTTCTCTCCCAAACCTACCAGCAACTGCAACTGTCTTGATGTACATCTGTCTCAGTGTTCCCGTTTGTATATTATTTTATTTCACTATATTTACTGTTTGGCTAATTATTCCCATGTCTGAGTGAGGAGCGATGCAGCCTGTGTACACGTGGTGTAATTTCACTGATGTATCCCCCTTCCTGGTTTCCTGTTATTGGTAACCCACAGCGACACGCTGGCCTATTGGCGGCGGCCATGATGGATGTGTGTCTGATTGTGACATCTTAAACTTGTTACCTCCAACTGCATGTTTATTTGAATTCTCCCTGTCCTGATATCATATACGGGGAAAATTCTCTTGAACTGCAGCAACACAAGAGTAAATATTATGGAGAAAGCCACTGAGACATGAAATGTAGTTTTAATTACAACATTGATACATTGAGGTCAGACCTGTGGAAGCATGTGGACGAAATATGACTCTATCGATACTCTCTTTTCTTTTGCTCCCCATATACTGCATATTTGACTGTGATATGGATTTGTCTCACTTTGCTATCTTGAAATGAAAGCAGTAACTGTAAGTTGCTCTGGATAAGCGCATCTGCTAAATGACTCAAATCTCAAATGTAAATGTTTTACATACAGATCTCATATTAATGTACTAACAAAGATTTATTGTCACAAATGTATAATTTGTACATTTCTTTATTTTACAAAATGAGTTATTTGTTACATTTGACTATGTAAAAACCTGGCAGTACTACTTATTTCTCTGAGAGTGGGGGGCATACAGTGCCTTGCGAAAGTATTCGGCCCCCTTGAACTTTGCGACCTTTTGCCATATTTCAGGCTTCAAACATAAAGATATAAAACTGTATTTTTTGTGAAGAATCAACAACAAGTGGGACACAATCATGAAGTGGAACGACATTTATTGGATATTTCAAACTTTTTTAACAAATCAAAAACTGAAGAATTTGGCGTAACAAAATTATTCAGCCCCTTTACTTTCAGTGCAGCAAACTCTCTCCAGAAGTTCAGTGAGGATCTCTGAATGATCTAATGTTGACCTAAATGACTAATGATGATAAATACAACCCACCTGTGTGTAATCAAGTCTCCGTATAAATGCACCTGCACTGTGATAGTCTCAGAGGTCCGTTAAAAGCGCAGAGAGCATCATGAAGAACAATGAACAGGCAGGTCCGAGATACTGTTGTGAAGAAGTTTAAAGCCAGATTTGGATACAAAAAGATTTCCCAAGCTTTAAACATCCCAAGGAGCACTGTGCAAGAGAAAGTATTGAAATGGAAGGAGTATCAGACCACTGCATATCTACCAAGACCTGGCCGTCCCTCTAAACTTTCAGCTCATACAAGGAGAAGACTGATCAGAGATGCAGCCAATAGGCCCATGATCACTCTGGATGAACTGCAGAGATCTACAGCTGAGGTGGGAGACTCTGTCCATAGGACAACAATCAGTCGTATATTGCACAAATCTGGCCTTTATGGAAGAGTGGCAAGAAGAAAGCCATTTCTTAAAGATATCCATAAAAAGTGTCTTTTAAAGTTTGCCACAAGCCACCTGGGAGACACACCAAACATGTGTAAGAAGTTGCTCTGGTCAGATGAAACCAAAATTGAACTTTTTGGCAACAATGCAAAACGTTATGTTTGGCGTAAAAGCAACACAGCTCATCACCCTGAACACACCATCCCCACTGTCAAACATGGTGGTGGCAGCATCATGGTTTGGGCCTGCTTTTCTTCAGCAGGGACAGGGAAGATGGTTAAAATTGATGGGAAGATGGATGGAGCCAAATACAGGACCATTCTGGAAGAAAACCTGATGGAGTCTGCAAAAGACCTGAGACTGGGATGGAGATTTGTCTTCCAACAAGACAATGATCCAAAACATAAAGCAAAATCTACAATGGAATGTTTCAAAAATAAACATATCCAGGTGTTAGAATGGCCAAGTCAAAGTCCAGACCTGAATCCAATCGAGAATCTGTGTAAAGAACTGAAAACTGCTATTCACAAATGCTCTCCATCCAACCTCACTGAGCTCGAACTGTTTTGCAAGGAGGAATGGTAAAAAATTTCAGTCTCTTGATGTGCAAAACTGATAGAGACATACCCCAAGCGACTTACGGCTGTAATCGCAGCAAAAGGTGGCGCTACAAAGTATTAACTTAAGGGGGCTGAATAATTTTGCACGCCCAATTTTTCAGTTTTTGATTTGTTAAAAAAGTATGAAATATCCAATAAATGTCATTCCACTTCATGATTGTGTCCCACATGTTGTTGATTCTTCACAAAAAAATACAGTTTTATATTTTTATGTTTGAAGCCTGAAATGTGGCAAAAGGTCGCAAAGTTCAAGGGCGCCGAATACTTTCGCAAGGCACTGTATGTAGTGTTTTGCTAAATACACAAGATTATTTGTCTCTCTGAAATGAAACCAGCAAGTAGAGTTCAAACAAATATGTGTCTGTCATTGAACAAGCCCATGCCATGACAAGATAGTGAGAAAACACATTAACCTCTTTCATAAGATCTTTAAACAATAAAAGCTCATTTACCAACATTTCTGAAAATGTATATACTTCGTTTTGGAAAGAAACCCTTCATTTGCTGTTGTAGTGGCCTACAGAGCCCTCAGCTCTCCAGTGAGTGTACAGGTAAGAGCAGCAAACCATCAGATATCACCACAGATATCAGCCGGCTGCCCATAGATAAGGCGTTTGGTTAAACGTCCCATGCAGGGCAGACAGCCGTCATGACCTATATATCTGTTTATCTCAACATCAGACCTAGCACCTTTAGCGTGAAGAGGAAACACAGGAACATTCATTGTGGCGTCAAGTTATTTTGGATTGATTTTTAGAAATTCTCTTCTTTATTACTGACTTATTCTGCAGTTCAGCGTGTTCATATTTGTTTCAGCTTAACATGTTTGCAAGGGTAACTTATTAGTCAGCTATGTGCACAAATTGTACCCAAAAGATGTTTGAGGTTGTATTTCCCATATTATTAAGCCTCAAGGGAGTCTGACAATTTGACACTTGTGTATTCATTTGTCATTTTCAAATCATAGAAAGTGAAAAGGCTGAAAAATCACAAGAATAAGCAAGTAAAGTATTAACTAATTTCAGTAAAGTAGAATGTCCCCCCCCCCACACACAGACCCTCTTCTTTTATTTGGTGAAGAGGCTTCTAGATGTGGGGTCGTTCGGGTTTGAAAGTGTCTAGGTACTCTCCCTGTAGTTTACTGACCTACCTAGTTTTGGTCCTCAGGGGAAAACAACACACACACTTAGTGAAAACAAGTCCTCCCAGCATATTGAAATGAAGACAATATAAACTTGGAGGGGGGACATGTCTGACATACCTGTTACTGGCCTTCCTGCTCCATAATTTAATAAGACATAAACCAAATGGATGAGCCGCAATAAAGCAGGTATTTACTTTTCCCACTACAAGCTCGTAATCCAATACTGCCGAGTGCTGGAATTTAAGAGCAGGTCTGGGCCAGCAGGGCAGGAGCAGAATAAACTACCCTGTGGATGGGGAAAATAGCTCACAAGCAACACACAGGGGGTTACAGCCCATGATGCAACACTCTCTCTGAGGAGACCGAGAGAGGAAGAAACATTGACCAGCAGGACATAGTACGACAGCACTGCTGTTGCAGTTGTTGTTTCTAATTACTACAGACATTTTGCTTTTCAATAAGTGCCCTATGAGAGAGAGGAGTGAGAGAAAGAGAGACACAGAGAGAGGGAAGAGAGAGAGAGAAGTTAGTTAGAGATGGGCACTGTGATCAGCACTGTCAGTGGGGAGGTGGGTGGTCACTTACAACCACCCCCTGTAAGTGAACTCCAGTCTCCATGGTCAGCGCACAGTAACAGGCTCTCTCTCTCTGTGTCTCTTTCTCTGTTAGAGGTCATGTTGATGATTCTAACAGGTAGCTGCTCGGTGCTCACTGATCTGCTAGACAGCCTTACATGGGATCTAGTTACTGTCACTAGGACACTTCAGAGAGAACCGCCTCAACCCAGGGAGCAGACTCCAGCCCCCCTAACCCACCAGACCTCCTAACACCCCTGTCATCACCCTCGTGGACATGACACATGGGACGGGCAGGGAACGCATGAGTATGCATGCCCATGCCCCCCCCCCCTTTCACTGACATCTGAACTAGATGCAATGGGAGTGTCCCTTCAGGTTGATGTAGGGTGGGAGTTGTGGTCAGGCCTTCACCATCTTACATGTTGAGACCACCAGTCCAAAAACGTGTCCTGTGTTCCAATGTGCACAGCTAACTAGCATACCATGCCACAAAACCATGTTTTGGGTTATGGTTGAACTGGGAGGTGGACATGAAGCTAGGGTTAGGGTTAGGGTTGTGTAATGCTTTTGCCTGAGATAGACCAATAAAAACATAGCTTTAACATCTAAAGCATTATGTCACTGAAATGTGTAGTGCACAAAACATTAAGAACACCTGCTCTTTGAGGAGACAGTTTAAATAAGGAATTTTAAGCCTTGAGACAATTTTGACATGGATTGTGAATGTGTGAATGGGCAAGACAAAAGTGCTTTTGAACGGGGTATGGTAGTAGGTGAACTGTCAAGAACTGCAACAGTTCCCCGTGTGTATCAAGAATGGTCCACCACCCAAAGGACATCCAGCCAACTTGACACATTTTTATTTGATTTATTTTTATTTCACCTTTATTTAACCAGGTAGGCAAGTTGAGAACAAGTTCTCATTTACAATTGCGACCTGGCCAAGATAAAACAAAGCAGTTCGACAGATACAACGACACAGAGTTACACATGGAGTAAAACAAACATACAGTCAATAATACAGTATAAACAAGTCTATATACAATGTGAGAAAATTAGGTGAGAAGGGAGGTAAAGGCAAAAAAGGCCATGGTGGCAAAGTAAATACAATATAGCAAGTAAAACACTGGAATGGTAGTTTTGCAATGGAAGAATGTGTAAAGTCGAAATAAAAATAATGGGGTGCAAAGGAGCAAAATAAAAATATATTAAGTAAATACAGTTGGGAAAGAGGTAGTTGTTTGGGCTAAATTATAGGTGGGCTATGTACAGGTGCAGTAATATGTAAGATGCTCTGACAGTTGGTGCTTAAAGCTAGTGAGGGAGAAAAGTGTTTCCAGTTTCAGAGACTTTTGTAGTTCGTTCCAGTCATTGGCAGCAGAGAACTGGAAGGAGAGGCGGCCAAAGAAAGAATTGGTTTTGGGGGTGACTAGAGAGATATACCTGCTGGAGCGTGTGCTACAGGTGGGAGATGCTATGGTGACCAGCGAGCTGAGATAAGGGGGGACTTTACCTAGCAGGGTCTTGTAGATGACATGGAGCCAGTGGGTTTGGCGACGAGTATGAAGCGAGGGCGGGCCAACGAGAGCGTACAGGTCGCAATGGTGGGTAGTATATGGGGCTTTGGTGACAAAACGGATTGCACTGTGATAGACTGCATCCAATTTGTTGAGTAGGGTATTGGAGGCTATTTTGTAAATGACATCGCCAAAGTCGAGGATTGGTAGGATGGTCAGTTTTACAAGGGTATGTTTGGCAGCATGAGTGAAGGATGCTTTGTTGCGAAATAGGAAGCCAATTCTAGATTTAACTTTGGATTGGAGATGTTTGATATGGGTCTGGAAGGAGAGTTTACAGTCTAACCAGACACCTAAGTATTTGTAGTTGTCCACGTATTCTAAGTCAGAGCCGTCCAGAGTAGTGATGTTGGACAGGCGGGTAGGTGCAGGTAGCGATCGGTTGAAGAGCATGCATTTAGTTTTACTTGTATTTAAGAGCAATTGGAGGCCACGGAAGGAGAGTTGTATGGCATTGAAGCTTGCCTGGAGGGTTGTTAACACAGTGTCCAAAGAAGGCCCGGAAGTATACAGAATGGTGTCGTCTGCGTAGAGGTGGATCAGGGACTCACCAGCAGCAAGAGCGACCTCATTGATGTATACAGAGAAGAGGCTAGCTTCTGGTTAGTTTCTGGCTAGCTTCTTGGAGTTTCTGGCTAGCTTCTGGCTAGCTTCTTGGAGGATTGCAGATTTGAGGTAAATAATACTTATTTATAACTATAAATTGGTGAGGCGGGTTGCAGGAGAGTGTTTTGAAGATGAGTTGATGGAAAATAAAAATAAAATGTATGTGAAAAAAAGTTGTAAATATATATATATATATACAGGACACGCCAAGACGAGGACAAAAGACGTCTGAACTGCTATGCCATCTCGGGTAGAGTGTGAAGCTGTGGGAAGCTTTGGAGTCAACATGGGCCAGCATCCCTGTGGAATGCTTTTGACACCATGTAGAATCCATGCTGCAATTTGAATTTGTTGCAGGTGGAAGCAAGTGAGAGTGGGTGGAAGAGGAGGCTTGGGCCAGGTAGCCTACATGCACACACAATGGCAAAGATTTTTAGCTGACGGGCAGACACAGGAATACGTTTCTGAGACAGAGTGAGGGCTTTGCATAGGTGCTTTGTTGCATTTTTTTGTGGGACTGGAAAAAAATGGCCGGAACCTAAAAGACTGTTGCTAACCGGTTCCCATGCTTCTGTTCCGGAACAGTATAGATCACTTTTGTTCCCGGTTCTGATTCAGTTCCTCTAATCATTTCTTTATTTTCCGGTTTTCGTTCCAATCTTGATGCTTCCAAAAATGTAATGGATCTTTTAACCAACATTACAGTTTCAGTCGATCTCCATCAGGGTATTGTACAGGGAGGTACAAATTATTATCTTTTAAAGACATTACTCCACAATGTACCATGTTTACAACTTTATCTTTTAACATAAAATACAGTACTGTATATGTTTCAATTAAACTTGTCTCAGTCTTTACGTTCTCTCTTCCTCTCTCTCCCCATCTCTCGCTTCCTCCCTTATCATCTATGATTATTTTTCTCTCTCCCATCTCTCTCTCTTTCACTAGTAACTCTACCACAGGGAATCACCAGGTGATAAATTATGTATTTCCAAAAGCACGGCTGGTTTCCGTGACCCCTCTCTGTGAACCCAGCGCAGACAGAACAACAAACCTCCATTGTTATGTCGCCTCTGCTCTGCTCTGCTCTCATGACTCTCTCCATTCACTCACACACAACAGGTAGTTATTTCTCTCTTTCCCTCCATCCATCCATCCCTCCCTCCCTCCCTCCTTCCCTCCCTCCCTCCCTCCCTCCGACAACTTTTGACCTGAGTAAAAGCACTTTATGGTGCCATTTCAGATTGCCACTTAGCTAACAATAGCATTTGCGAGATTCTGATAGTTATTTTGCACAGCAATTTCACAAATGTAATCAAGTGCACCTCATGTTGCTGTCTGTTGTCGATTTACACTGTCTTCCGTTCTCTGCTATTTTCCACAGCAACATGAGATGCTATACGAGGTAAACCCCATCCCAGTAATTACATCTGACACAACGCATGCAACTCAAGGGTAAGACTCTCCCAAGCCTTAGCAATTACATCTGTGAAAAATGCTATCGCGAAGCTCATCTGAAACCCAACACAACACAAGTTCTGAACACAAAAACAAAGTGGGGGAGTCCTGGCCACTCAAAGCTGACAATTCTCATAAATGATAACGAATCTCCATCAAGATAACCATGTCAAGTCATGTCGGGATTAATCATGAAGTGAATGAATCTAATTATAAAGGTTTGACAGAGATCATGACAGATGTTAATTGGATGGACTTACATTATACACTGTATTATTATTAGTGATCTCCTAAATCTATTCTTAAGTCCAACCTAAGATGTGTGAGTTTTATGATAACATGACATGACTCCTTATGTGGTCTGTATAAAATATCACTAGGTTGTTAATGCGTAATAATGATCATAATCCACTATGTAGGTTATGTACATTACAGGTCAAACGTTTTAGAACACCTACTTATTCAAGGGGTTTTCTTTATTTTATTATTTTCTACATTGTAGAATAGCGAAGACATCCAAACTATGAAATAACACATATGGCATCATGTAGTAATAAAAAAAAGTGTTAAACAAATGAAAACATATTTTATATTTGAGATTCTTCAAATAGCTCCCATTTGCCTTGAGGACAGCTTTGCACACTCTTGGCATTCTCTCAACCAGCATCATGAGGTAGTCACCTGGAATGCATTTCAGTCTTAACAGGTGTGCCTTCATAAAAGTTAATTTGTGGAATTTATTTCCTTCTTAATTAGTTTGAGCCAATCAGTTGTGTTGTGACAAGGTAAGGTTGGTATACAGAAGATAGCTCTATTTGGTAAAAGTCCATATTATGGCAAGAACAGCTGAAATAAGAAAAGAGAAATTACAGTCCATCATCATCAACTTTAAGACATGAAGGTCAGTCAATCTGGAAAGTTTATTTCATATTATTTCATAAGTGCAGTCGCAAAAATCATCAAGCTCTATGATGAAACTGGCTCCCACGAGGACCGCCACAGGAAAGGAAGACCCTGGATTACCTCTATTGCAGAGGATAAATTCATTAGAGTTACCAGCCTCAGAAATTGCAGCCCAAATAAATGCTTCACAGAGTTCAGACACATCTCAACGTCAACTGTTCAGAGGAGACTGTGAAACAGGCCTTCATGGAAGAATTGCTGCAAAGAAACCACTACTAAAGGACACCAATAATAAGAAGAGACTTGCTTGGGCCAAGAATAACAAGTAATGGACATTAGACCGGTGGAAATGTGTGTCCTTTTGTCTGGAGTCCAAATTGGCGATTTTTGGTTCCAACCACCATGTCTTTGTGAGACGCTGTGTGGGTGAACGGATTGTCTCTGCATGTGTATTTCCCACCATAAATCATGGAGGAGGAGGTGTTATGTGTGGGGGTGCTTTGCTGATGACACTGTCAGTGATTTGTTTAGAATTCAAGGTATACTTAACAAGCATGGCTATCACAGCATTCTGCAGCGATACACCATCCCATCTGGTTTGGGCTTAGTGGGGCTATCATTTGTTTTTCAACTGGACAATGACCCAACACACCTCCAGGCTGTGTAAAGGCTATTTTACCAAGAAGCAGAGTGATGGAGTGCTGTATCAGATGACCTGGCCTCCACAATCCCCCGACCTCAACCCAATTGAGATGGTTTGGTATGAGTCGGACCGCAGAACCAACAAGTGCTCAGCATATCTGGAAGCTCTTTCAAGACTGTTGGAAAAGCATTCCAGATGAAGCTGGTTGAGAGAATGCCAAGAGTGTGTAAAGCTGTCATCAAGGGTGGCTACTTTGAAGACTAAAATATATTTTGATTTGTTTAACACTTTTTTGGTTACTACATGATTCCTTGTGTGTTATTTCATAGTGTTGATGTCTTCACTATTATTCTACAAGGTAGAAAATATTTTTTTTAAAGAATGAATGAGTAGGTGTTCTAAAACTGTAGTGTTTTAGTGTAGCATATGCCTAATGAATAAGATTTCACCAGGTTGCGTATGCCTAATAATTTGTTAGGTAACGTATGCCCCTCTATATACTATGAGATGAGATGATTCCGACATGGCTCTGGGGTGGTACAGGCGTGGGAAGCTAGGGTTCCTGGTCCGTCACACATTCCGGCTCCCGCCCACCTGGATAAGATGACCTCCTAAACGTCTCCAGTTACGCAGCCATTGACAGACACACTCACATTCACACACACATTCACACACACACACAGCCACTGACAGACAGAAAATTAGTCTCGCCAGGAGGGTTGCAGACGACACCGATAAGAAGAGAGCAGTGAGCGCAGGGAGAGAGGGATGCAGGATTGGAGAGTAAGGGCCAGGGAGAGAGAGCAGAATGGATGGAAAACAGGCAGTGGAATAACAATGGGATAAAACAGTGAAGGGTGGCAGAGGCAGTGTGGATGGATGTAATGTAGCCTATAGACAGAAGATGGTAATAAAGGCAGAAGAAGAAAGGTGTAGGTGGGTCAAGGAGTTTGCCCCCATTAGCCTTAGTGGTCCCAGAATGTCAGAATGCAAACTCATCCAATCTCTCAACACACACACACACACACACACACACACACACACACACACACACACACACACACACACACACACACACACACACACACACACACACACACACACACACACACACACACACACACACACACACACACACACACACACACACACACACACACACACACACACACACACACAGACAGACAGACACAGACAGACACACACTGGCCCTCCAATCAGTCTCTCAGCCTTAGCCTTCCTCCCCTCATACCACCATATAAATATGTCTGCCTCTCTGCCTCAGCCACCTTGACCCATGACCTGGCATGAGCACACAAAGCCTCTGTTATTGTCTGTGAGGGGGACATATGCACACCCACACACCCCACATATGGGGTAGAGCACAGCTGGGAACCCTCCATGCCTCTCTCTCCCTCCCTCTCTCTCTCTGTCTATCTATGTATCTCTTTATTTCTCTCTCATCCACCCCTCCATCATTCTCAGAACTGAAAGAGATTTTCTATGAGCCAAGAAAAAACAAGGCGAAAACCAAAAGGTTTAATATGGGGGCTGGGGGTGACTTGAATTTGTAGGGTTTAAAGTAAAGACAACCAGTAAATGGATCATGAACCACAATGCATTAAGAGCATTACAGATAATTTATTTTTCTCTCTAAATGAGTGACTTTTTGGGGGGTTTTCCAGCAACAGATTCCTTGAGTCAAATCAAATCAATCAAATTGTATTTGTCACATACACATGGTTAGCAGATGTTAATGCGAGTGTAGAGAAATGCTTGTGTTTCTAGTTCCGACAATGCAGTAATAACCATCGAGTAATCTAACCTAACAATTCCAAAACTACTACCTTATACACACAAGTGTAAAGGAATAAAGAATATGTACATAAAGATATATGAATGAATGATGGTACAGAACGGCATAGGCAAGATGAAGTAGATGGTATAGAGTACAGTATATACATATGAGA
This sequence comes from Oncorhynchus gorbuscha, assembly GCF_021184085.1. NCBI lineage: Eukaryota > Metazoa > Chordata > Actinopteri > Salmoniformes > Salmonidae > Oncorhynchus > Oncorhynchus gorbuscha. Next base: position 70,246,806 of record NC_060187.1, on the reverse strand, counting down.
TGAGTAATGTAGGGTATATAAACATAAAGTAGTTTAAAAGGGATAGTTTAAAGTGGCTAGTGATATATGTATTACATAAAGATGGCAAGATGCAGTAGATGATATAGAGTACAGTATATACATATCCTCCTCTCCTCCAGGTGCCTATCACCTTCCTGCCCAGGGACCGAGGGGACTATGCTCAGTTCTGGGACTTGGAGTGTCACCCAGTGGCTGAGCCTCAGCACAAGACTAGGATACGCTTCCAGCTCTGTAGCACTGTGGGTAGACTGATATAGGACATCATTATACTGCCAGGAGACTGATATAGGACATCATTATACTGCCAGGAGACTGTTATAGGACCTCATTATACTGCCAGGAGACTGTTATAGGACATCATTATACTGCCAGGAGACTGATATAGGACATCATTATACTACCAGGAGACTGATACAGGACATCATTATACTGCCAGGAGACTGATATAGGACATCATTATACTGCCAGGAGACTGTCTGTAAAGGTAGACTGATATAGGACATCATTATACTCCCAGGAGACTGTCTGTAAAGGTAGACTGATATAGGACATCATTATCCTACCAGGAGACTGTTATAGGACATCATTATACTACCAGGAGACTGTTATAGGACATCATTATACTACCAGGAGACTGTTATAGGACATCATTATACTGCCAAGAGGATGATACAGGACATCATTATACTGCCAGGAGACTGATATAGGACATCATTATACTGCCAGGAGACTGATATAGGACATCATTATACTGCCAGGAGACTGATATAGGACATCATTATACTGCCAGGAGACTGTTATAGGACATCATTATACTACCAGGAGACTGTTATAGGACATCATTATACTACCAGGAGACTGTTATAAGGTGAATGCACCAATTTGTAAGTCGCTCTGGATAAGAGCGTCTGCTAAATGACTTAAATGTAAATGTAAATGTAATGTAAACATTACATTAAGTGGCATTGTTTAAAGTGGCTAGTGATACATTTTATACATCAATTTCCATCAATTTCCATTATTAAAGTGGCTGGAGTTGAGTAAGTATGTTGGCAGCAGCCACTCAATGTTAGTGGTGGCTGTTTAACAGTCTAGTGACCTTGAGATAGAAGCTGTTTTTCAGTCTCTCGGTCCCTGCTTTGATGCACCTGTACTGACCTCGCCTTCTGGATGACAGCGGGGTGAACAGACAGTGGCTCGGGTGGTTGTTGTCCTTGATGATCTTTATGGCCTTCCTGTGACATCGGGTGGTGTAGGTGTCCTGGAGGGCAGGTAGTTTGGCCCCAGTGATGCGTTGTGCAGACCTCACTACCCTCTGGAGAGCCTTACGGTTGTGGGCGGAGCAGTTGCCGTACCAGGCAGTGATACAGCCTGACAGGATGCTCTTGATTGTGCATCTGTAGAAGTTTGTGAATGCTTTTGGTGACAAGCCGAATTTCTTCAGCCTCCTGAGGTTGAAGAGGCGCTGCTGCGCCTTCTTCAAAATGCTGTCTGTGTGGGTGGACCAATTCAGTTTGTCCGTGATGTGTACGCCGAGGAACTTAAAACGTACTATCCTTTCTACTACTGTCCCGTCGATGTGGATAGGGGGATGCTCCCTCTGCTGTTTCCTGAAGTCCACAATCATCTCCTTTGTTTTGTTGACGTTGAGAGTGAGGTTATTTTCCTGACACCACACTCCGAGGGCCCTCACCTCCTCCCTGTAGGCCGTCTCATCGTTGTTGGTAATCAAGTCTACCACTGTAGTGTCATCCGCAAACTTGATGATTGAGTTGGAGGTGTGCATGGCCACGCAGTCTTAGGTGAACAGGGAATACAGGAGAGGGCTCAGAACGCACCCTTGTGGGGCCCCAGTGTTGAGGATCAGCGGGGTGGAGATGTTGTTACCTACCCTCACCACCTGGGGGCAGCTCATCAGGAAGTCCAGTACCCAGTTGCACAGGGCAGGTTCGAGACCCAGGGTCTTGAGCTTGATGACGAGTTTGGAGGGTACTATGGTGTTGAATGCCGAGCTGTAGTCGATGAACAGCATTCTCACATAGGTATTCCTCTTGTCCAGATGGGTTAGGGCAGTGTGCAGTGTGGTTGCGATTGCATTGTCTGTGTACCTATTGGGGCGGTAAGTGAATTGGAGTGGGTCTAGGGTGTCAGGTAGGGTGGAGGTGATATGGTCCTTGACTAGTCTCTCAAAGCACTTCATGATGACGGAAGTGAGTGCTACGGGGCGGTAATCATTGAGCTTAGCTTTCTTGGGAACAGGAACAATGGTGGCCCTCTTGAAGCATGTGGGAACAGCAGACTGGGATAAGGATTGATTGAATATGTCCGTAAACACACCAGCCAGCTGGTCTGCGCATGCTCTGAGGACGCGGCTGGGGATGCCGTCTGGGCCTGCAGCCTTGCGAGTCCATAGAAAACTAATGCTTCTGGTGGAATTTCTTTCGATTAAGCCTGTGTTGCAGTGGCCATGGATAAGGTGATGACAGGACAGACCCTGTTTAGACATGGAAAAAAGAAAGAGTGCCCTCATATGGTTTTGGAGAGATTACAACAGTAACTTCATTGTCCAGAAACCATACATGATTCAGTTTCCCCTCCCCTCTACTCCACTCCACACACACACACACACACACACACACACACACACACACACACACACACACACACACACACACACACACACACACACACACACACACACACACACACACACACACACACACACACACACACACACACACACACACACACACACACACACACACACACACACACACACACCCTTTCCCAGATCCTACAGAGAACCATCGTGGCATTTAGCCCAAGGGGTTCTGATCATCCAGGGGCAAATCCACAAGAACCCCCAGCTATCCAATCACAAGTCAGTACAGTGCTAACCAGAAGCTGAGCTAGCACTAGAGGACACTACTGTTGAGTGTGAAATAATATTTATTATAATCAATCTCATATGTGGATTTTACTCAGTGGTGCTTCATGCATGTTTCGTTCTATTCAGAATAATTATGTTGTACGTTATGCAGTCAGTGCATCAGTCAGTCCTTACATCTTAATCTTTGGGGCTGTCAGTCAGTCAGCTTTACTAAGTGAGTTTAAGGTTTAGAAAGACGTCATGAAGAAAAATACTGTCAGCGACCTGCTCAGAGACATGCAAACCTGCTTACAGACGCGCTCTGTGGCAGAAGTAGTATGGTAGGATGGTGGGATGGAGGATGGAGGAGCAGTGATGTGTATGCTGCTTGAACCCTTGGCCTGCCACAGCTCCAGCCTTACTGGCCCTGTATGTGAAGCTCTGGTTACAAGGCTCACTTTCCTGTTTATTTAGTGAAGGGAAGAGAGAGGAGAAAGCAAGAGAGAGAGAGAGAGAGAGAGAGAGAGAGAGAGAGAGAGAGAGAGAGAGAGAGAGAGAGAGAGAGAGAGAGAGAGAGAGAGAGAGAGAGAAAGGGGGATGGGGAGAGAGAAAGAGAAAGAGAGGGATAGACGTGAGAGGAATTGACGGGCGAGAAAGACGGAGAAAAACAGATGGACGAGAGAGAGAGAGAAATAGAGGGGAGGAGAGAAAGAGAAAGATGGATGAGAGAGAGACAAAAGAGACAGAAAGATACTGAGAGGGAGGGAGATACGGAGAGCGTATCAGAGAGACAGGAAGAGACAGGAGAGAGAGAGAGAGAGAGAGAGAGAGAGAGAGAGAGAGAGAGAGAGAGAGAGAGAGAGAGAGAGAGAGAGAGAGAGAGAGAGAGAGAGAGAGAGAGAGACAGAGCAAGAGCGAGAGCAGTATGGAGATAGAGAAATGTTTATGCAGGAGAGGTACGGAAATAGAGAAATGTTTATGCTGGAGAGGGATGGAGATAGAGAAAGATTTATGCTAGAGAGGTATGGAGATAGAGGAAGGTTTTTGCTAAAAAAAAGGTACGGAGATAGAGAAAAGTTTATGCTGGAGAGGTATGGAGATAGAGAAAGGTTTATCCTGGAGAGGTATGGAGATGGAGAAAGGTTTATGCTAGAGAGGTATGGAGATAGAGAAATGTTTATGCTGGAGAGGTACGGAGATAGAGAAAGGTTTATGCTGAAAAAGGCACGGCGATAGAGAAAGGTTTATGCTAGAGAGGTATGGAGATAGAGAAAGGTTTATGCTAGAGAGGTACGGAGATAGAGAAAGGTTTATGCTGAAAAGGTATGGCGATAGAGAAAGGTTTATGCTAGAGAGGTACGGAGATAGAGAAAGGTTTATGCTAGAGAGGTACGGAGATAGAGAAAGGTTTATGCTAGAGAATTATGGAGACAGAGAAAGGTTTATGCTGGAGAGGTATGGAGATAGAGAAAGGTTTATGCTGGAGAGGTACGGAGATAGAGAAAGGTTTATGCCAGAGGGGTATGGAGATAAAGAAAGATTTATGCTGGAGAATTATGGAGATAGAGAAAGGTTTATGCTAGAGAGGTACGGAGATAGAGAAAGGTTTATGCTGGAGAGGTACGGAGATAGAGAAAGGTTTATGCTGAAAAGGTACGGCGATAGAGAAAGGTTTATGCTGGAGAATTATGGAGATAGAGAAAGGTTTATGCTTGAGAGGTACGGAGATAGAGAAAGGTTTATCCTCGACAGGTACGGAGTTAGAGAAAGGTTTATGCTGAAAAGGTACGGCGATAGAGAAAGGTTTATGCTAGAGAGGTACAGAGATAGAGATAGGTTTATGCTAGAGAGGTACGGAGATAGAGAAAGGTTTATGCTTGAGAGGTATGGAGATAGAGAAAGGTTTATGCTGAAAAGGTACGGCGATAGAGAAAGGTTTATGCTAGAGAGGTACAGAGATAGAGATAGGTTTATGCTAGAGAGGTACGGAGATAGAGAAAGGTTTATGCTAGAGAGGTACGGAGATAGAGAAAGGTTTATGCTGGAGAGGTACGGAGATAGAGAAAGGTTTACGCTAGAGAGTTATGGAAAGAGAGAAAGGTTTATGCTAGAGAGGTACGGAGATAGAGAAAGGTTTATCCTAGAGAGGTACGGAGATAGAGAAAGGTTTATGATACAGAGATATGGATATAGAGAAAGGTTTATGCTAGAGAGATATGGAGATAGAGAGAGGTTTATGCTAGAGAGGTACGGAGATAGAGAAAGGTTTATGCTGGAGAGGTACGGAGATAGAGAAAGGTTTATGCCAGAGATGTATGGAGATAGAGAAAGGTTTATGCTGAAAAGGTACGGCGATAGAGAAAGGTTTATGCTGGACAGGTACGGAGATAGAGAAAGGTTTATGCTGGACAGGTACGGAGATAGAGAAAGGTTTATGCTGGAGAGGTATGGAGATAGAGAAAGGTTTATCCTGGAGAGGTATGGAGATGGAGAAAGGTTTATGCTAGAGAGGTATGGAGATAGAGAAATGTTTATGCTGGAGAGGTACGGAGATAGAGAAAGGTTTATGCTGAAAAAGGCACGGCGATAGAGAAAGGTTTATGCTAGAGAGGTATGGAGATAGAGAAAGGTTTATGCTAGAGAGGTACGGAGATAGAGAAAGGTTTATGCTGAAAAGGTATGGCGATAGAGAAAGGTTTATGCTAGAGAGGTACGGAGATAGAGAAAGGTTTATGCTAGAGAGGTACGGAGATAGAGAAAGGTTTATGCTAGAGAATTATGGAGACAGAGAAAGGTTTATGCTGGAGAGGTATGGAGATAGAGAAAGGTTTATGCTAAAGAGGTACGGAGATAGAGAAAGGTTTATGCCAGAGGGGTATGGAGATAAAGAAAGATTTATGCTGGAGAATTATGGAGATAGAGAAAGGTTTATGCTAGAGAGGTACGGAGATAGAGAAAGGTTTATGCTGGAGAGGTACGGAGATAGAGAAAGGTTTATGCTGAAAAGGTACGGCGATAGAGAAAGGTTTATGCTGGAGAATTATGGAGATAGAGAAAGGTTTATGCTTGAGAGGTACGGAGATAGAGAAAGGTTTATCCTTGACAGGTACGGAGTTAGAGAAAGGTTTATGCTGAAAAGGTACGGCGATAGAGAAAGGTTTATGCTAGAGAGGTACAGAGATAGAGATAGGTTTATGCTAGAGAGGTACGGAGATAGAGAAAGGTTTATGCTTGAGAGGTATGGAGATAGAGAAAGGTTTATGCTGAAAAGGTACGGCGATAGAGAAAGGTTTATGCTAGAGAGGTACAGAGATAGAGATAGGTTTATGCTAGAGAGGTACGGAGATAGAGAAAGGTTTATGCTAGAGAGGTACGGAGATAGAGAAAGGTTTATGCTGGAGAGGTACGGAGATAGAGAAAGGTTTACGCTAGAGAGTTATGGAAAGAGAGAAAGGTTTATGCTAGAGAGGTACGGAGATAGAGAAAGGTTTATCCTAGAGAGGTACGGAGATAGAGAAAGGTTTATGATACAGAGATATGGATATAGAGAAAGGTTTATGCTAGAGAGATATGGAGATAGAGAGAGGTTTATGCTAGAGAGGTACGGAGATAGAGAAAGGTTTATGCTGGAGAGGTACGGAGATAGAGAAAGGTTTATGCCAGAGATGTATGGAGATAGAGAAAGGTTTATGCTGAAAAGGTACGGCGATAGAGAAAGGTTTATGCTGGACAGGTACGGAGATAGAGAAAGGTTTATGCTGGACAGGTACGGAGATAGAGAAAGGTTTATGCTGGAGAGGTATGGAGATAGAGAAAGGTTTATGCTGGAGAGGTACGGAGATAGAGAAAGGTTTATGCTGGACAGGTACTGAGAGAGAGAAAGGTTTATGCTGGACAGTTACGGAGATAGAGAAAGGTTTATGCTGGAGAGGTATGGAGATAGAGAAAGGTTTATGCCAGAGATGTATGGAGATAGAGAAAGGTTTATGCTGGAGAGGTACGGAGATAGAGAAAGGTTTATGCTAGAGAGGTACGGAGATATAGAAAGGTTTACGCTAGAGAGGTATGGAAAGAGAGAAAGGTTTATGCTGGAGACGTATGGAGATAGAGAAAGGTTTATGATGGAGAGGTATGGAGATAGAGGAACGTTTTTGCTAGAGAGCTATGGAGATAGAGAAAGGTTTATGCTAGAGAGGTACGGAGATAGAGAAAGGTTTATCCTCGACAGGTACGGAGTTAGAGAAAGGTTTATGCTGAAAAGGTACGGCGATAGAGAAAGGTTTATGCTAGAGAGGTACAGAGATAGAGATAGGTTTATGCTAGAGAGGTACGGAGATAGAGAAAGGTTTATGCTTGAGAGGTATGGAGATAGAGAAAGGTTTATGCTGGAGAGGTACGGAGAAAGAAAAAGGTTTATGCCAGAGGGGTATGGAGATAAAGAAAGATTTATGCTGGAGAATTATGGAGATAGAGAAAGGTTTATGCTAGAGAGGTACGGAGATAGAGAAAGGTTTATGCTGGAGAGGTACGGAGATAGAGAAAGGTTTATGCTGAAAAGGTACGGCGATAGAGAAAGGTTTATGCTGGAGAATTATGGAGATAGAGAGAGGTTTATGCTGGAGAGGTATGGAGACAGAGAAAGATTTATCCTCGACAGGTACGGAGATAGAGAAAGGTTTATGCTGGAGAGGTACGGAGATAGAGAAAGGTTTATGCCAGAGATGTATGGAGATAGAGAAAGGTTTATGCTGAAAAGGTACGGCGATAGAGAAAGGTTTATGCTGGACAGGTACGGAGATAGAGAAAGGTTTATGCTGGACAGGTACGGAGATAGAGAAAGGTTTATGCTGGAGAGGTACGGAGATAGAGAAAGGTTTATGCTGGAGAGGTACGGAGATAGAGAAAGGTTTATGCTGGACAGGTACTGAGAGAGAGAAAGGTCTATGCTGGACAGGTACGGAGATAGAGAAAGGTTTATGCTGGAGAGGTACGGAGATAGAGAAAGGTTTATGCCAGAGATGTATGGAGTAAGAGAAAGGTTTATGCTGGAGAGGTACGGAGATAGAGAAAGGTTTATGCTAGAGAGGTACGGAGATATAGAAAGGTTTATCCTCGACAGGTACGGAGATAGAGAAAGGTTTATGCTGGAGAGGTACGGAGATAGAGAAAGGTTTATGCTGGAGAGGTACGGAGATAGAGAAAGGTTTATGCCAGAGATGTATGGAGATAGAGAAAGGTTTATGCTGAAAAGGTACGGCGATAGAGAAAGGTTTATGCTGGACAGGTACGGAGATAGAGAAAGGTTTATGCTGGACAGGTACGGAGATAGAGAAAGGTTTATGCTGGAGAGGTACGGAGATAGAGAAAGGTTTATGCTGGACAGGTACTGAGAGAGAGAAAGGTTTATGCTGGACAGTTACGGAGATAGAGAAAGGTTTATGCTAGAGAGGTACGGAGATATAGAAAGGTTTACGCTAGAGAGTTATGGAAAGAGAGAAAGGTTTATGCTGGAGACGTATGGAGATAGAGAAAGGTTTATGATGGAGAGGTATGGAGATAGAGGAACGTTTTTGCTAGAGAGCTATGGAGATAGAGAAAGGTTTATGCTAGAGAGGTACGGAGATAGAGAAAGGTTTATCCTAGAGAGGTACGGAGATAGAGAAAGGTTTATGATACAGAGATATGGATATAGAGAAAGGTTTATGCTAGAGAGATATGGAGATAGAGAGAGGTTTATGCTAGAGAGGTACGGAGATAGAGAAAGGTTTATGCTGGAGAGGTACGGAGATAGAGAAAGGTTTATGCCAGAGATGTATGGAGATAGAGAAAGGTTTATGCTGAAAAGGTCCGGCGATAGAGAAAGGTTTATGCTGGACAGGTACGGAGATAGAGAAAGGTTTATGCTGGACAGGTACGGAGATAGAGAAAGGTTTATGCTGGAGAGGTATGGAGATAGAGAAAGGTTTATGCTGGAGAGGTACGGAGATAGAGAAAGGTTTATGCTGGACAGGTACTGAGAGAGAGAAAGGTTTATGCTGGACAGTTACGGAGATAGAGAAAGGTTTATGCTGGAGAGGTATGGAGATAGAGAAAGGTTTATGCCAGAGATGTATGTAGATAGAGAAAGGTTTATGCTGGAGAGGTACGGAGATAGAGAAAGGTTTATGCTAGAGAGGTACGGAGATATAGAAAGGTTTACGCTAGAGAGGTATGGAAAGAGAGAAAGGTTTATGCTGGAGACGTATGGAGATAGAGAAAGGTTTATGATGGAGAGGTATGGAGATAGAGGAACGTTTTTGCTAGAGAGCTATGGAGATAGAGAAAGGTTTATGCTAGAGAGGTACGGAGATAGAGAAAGGTTTATCCTAGAGAGGTACGGAGATAGAGAAAGGTTTATGATACAGAGATATGGATATAGAGAAAGGTTTATGCTAGAGAGATATGGAGATAGAGAGAGGTTTATGCTAGAGAGGTACGGAGTTAGAGAACGGTTTATGCTGGAGAGGGATGGAGATAGAGAAAGGTTTATGCCAGAGGGGTATGGAGATAAAGAAAGATTTATGCTGGAGAATTATGGAGATAGAGAAAGGTTTATGCTAGAGAGGTACGGAGATAGAGAGAGGTTTATGCTAGAGAGGTACGGAGTTAGAGAACGGTTTATGCTGGAGAGGGATGGAGATAGAGATAGGTTTATGCTGGAGAAGTATGGAGATAGAGAAAGGTTTATGCTGGAGAGGTACGGAGATAGAGAAAGGTTTATGCTGGAGAGGTATGGAGACAGAGAAAGGTTTATCCTCGACAGGTACGGAGATAGAGAAAGGTTTATGCTGGAGAGGTACGGAGATAGAGAAAGGTTTATGCTGGAGAGGTACGGAGATAGAGAAAGATTTATGCTGGACAGGTACTGAGAGAGAGAAAGGTTTATGCTGGACAGTTACGGAGATAGAGAAAGGTTTATGCTGGAGAGGTATGGAGATAGAGAAAGGTTTATGCCAGAGATGTACGGAGATATAGAAAGGTTTATCCTCGACAGGTACGGAGATAGAGAAAGGTTTATGCTAGAGAGGTACGGAGATATAGAAAGGTTTACGCTAGAGAGGTATGGAAAGAGAGAAAGGTTTATGCTGGAGATGTATGGAGATAGAGAAAGGTTTATGCTGAAAAGGTACGGCGATAGAGAAAGGTTTATGCTGGAGAGGTACGGAGATAGAGAAAGGTTTATGCTGGACAGGTACGGAGATAGAGAAAGGTTTATGCTGGAGAGGTACGGAGATAGAGAAAGGTTTATGCTGGAGAGGTACGGAGATAGAGAAAGGTTTATGCTGGACAGGTACTGAGAGAGAGAAAGGTTTATGCTGGACAGTTACGGAGATAGAGAAAGGTTTATGCTGGAGAGGTATGGAGATAGAGAAAGGTTTATGCCAGAGATGTATGGAGATAGAGAAAGGTTTATGCTGGAGAGGTACGGAGATAGAGAAAGGTTTATGCTAGAGAGGTACGGAGATATAGAAAGGTTTACGCTAGAGAGGTATGGAAAGAGAGAAAGGTTTATGCTGGAGACGTATGGAGATAGAGAAAGGTTTATGATGGAGAGGTATGGAGATAGAGGAACGTTTTTGCTAGAGAGCTATGGAGATAGAGAAAGGTTTATGCTGGAGAGGTATAGAGATAGGTTTATGCTGGAGAAGTATGGAGATAGAGAAAGGTTTATGCTGGAGAGGTACGGAGATAGAGAAAGGTTTATGCTGGAGAGGTACGGAGTTAGAGAACGGTTTATGCTGGAGAGGGATGGAGATAGAGAAAGGTTTATGCCAGAGGGGTATGGAGATAAAGAAAGATTTATGCTGGAGAATTATGGAGATAGAGAAAGGTTTATGCTAGAGAGGTACGGAGATAGAGAGAGGTTTATGCTAGAGAGGTACGGAGTTAGAGAACGGTTTATGCTGGAGAGGTATGGAGATAGAGATAGGTTTATGCTGGAGAAGTATGGAGATAGAGAAAGGTTTATGCTGGAGAGGTACGGAGATAGAGAAAGGTTTATGCTGGAGAGGTACGGAGATAGAGAAAGGTTTATGCTGGAGAGGTACGGAGATAGAGAAAGATTTATGCTGGACAGGTACTGAGAGAGAGAAAGGTTTATGCTGGACAGTTACGGAGATAGAGAAAGGTTTATGCTGGAGAGGTATGGAGATAGAGAAAGGTTTATGCCAGAGATGTATGGAGATAGAGAAAGGTTTATGCTGGAGAGGTACGGAGATAGAGAAAGGTTTATCCTAGAGAGGTACGGAGATAGAGAAAGGTTTATGATACAGAGATATGGATATAGAGAAAGGTTTATGCTAGAGAGATATGGAGATAGAGAGAGGTTTATGCTAGAGAGGTACGGAGTTAGAGAACGGTTTATGCTGGAGAGGGATGGAGATAGAGAAAGGTTTATGCCAGAGGGGTATGGAGATAAAGAAAGATTTATGCTGGAGAATTATGGAGATAGAGAAAGGTTTATGCTAGAGTGGTACGGAGATAGAGAGAGGTTTATGCTAGAGAGGTACGGAGTTAGAGAACGGTTTATGCTGGAGAGGGATGGAGATAGAGAAAGGTTTATGCTGGAGAGGTACGGAGATAGAGAAAGGTTTATGCTGGAGAGGTATGGAGACAGAGAAAGGTTTATCCTCGACAGGTACGGAGATAGAGAAAGGTTTATGCTGGAGAGGTACGGAGATAGAGAAAGGTTTATGCTGGAGAGGTACGGAGATAGAGAAAGATTTATGCTGGACAGGTACTGAGAGAGAGAAAGGTTTATGCTGGACAGTTACGGAGATAGAGAAAGGTTTATGCTGGAGAGGTATGGAGATAGAGAAAGGTTTATGCCAGAGATGTATGGAGATAGAGAAAGGTTTATGCTGGAGAGGTACGGAGATAGAGAAAGGTTTATGCTAGAGAGGTACGGAGATATAGAAAGGTTTACGCTAGAGAGGTATGGAAAGAGAGAAAGGTTTATGCTGGAGACGTATGGAGATAGAGAAAGGTTTATGATGGAGAGGTATGGAGATAGAGGAACGTTTTTGCTAGAGAGCTATGGAGATAGAGAAAGGTTTATGCTGGAGAGGTATGGAGATAGAGAAAGGTTTTTGCTAGAGAGGTATGGAGATAGAGAAAGGTTTATCCTAGAGAGGTACGGAGATAGAGAAAGGTTTATGATACAGAGATATGGATATAGAGAAAGGTTTATGCTAGAGAGATATGGAGATAGAGAGAGGTTTATGCTAGAGAGGTACGGAGTTAGAGAACGGTTTATGCTGGAGAGGGATGGAGATAGAGAAAGGTTTATGCCAGAGGGGTATGGAGATAAAGAAAGATTTATGCTGGAGAATTATGGAGATAGAGAAAGGTTTATGCTAGAGAGGTACGGAGATAGAGAGAGGTTTATGCTAGAGAGGTACGGAGTTAGAGAACGGTTTATGCTGGAGAGGGATGGAGATAGAGATAGGTTTATGCTGGAGAAGTATGGAGATAGAGAAAGGTTTATGCTGGAGAGGTACGGAGATAGAGAAAGGTTTATGCTGGAGAGGTATGGAGACAGAGAAAGGTTTATCCTCGACAGGTACGGAGATAGAGAAAGGTTTATGCTGGAGAGGTACGGAGATTGAGAAAGGTTTATGCTGGAGAGGTACGGAGATAGAGAAAGGTTTATGCCAGAGATGTATGGAGATAGAGAAAGGTTTATGATACAGAGGTATGGAGATAGAGGAAGGTTTATGCTGGAGCGGTATGGAGATAAAGAAAGATTTATGCTGGATAATTATGGAGATAGAGATAGGTTTATGCTGGAGAGGGATGGAGATAGAGAAAGGTTTATGCTGGAGAGGTATGGAGATAGAGAAAGATTTATGCTGGAGAGGTACAGAGATAGAGAAAGATTTATGCTGGAGAATTATGGAGATAGAGAAAGGTTTATGCTAGAGAGGTACGGAGATAGAGAAAGGTTTATCCTCGACAGGTACGGAGATAGAGAAAGGTTTATGCTGGAGAAGTATGGAGATAGAGAAAGGTTTATGCTGGAGAGGTACGGAGATAGAGAAAGGTTTATGCTGGAGAGGTATGGAGACAGAGAAAGGTTTATCCTCGACAGGTACGGAGATAGAGAAAGGTTTATGCTGGAGAGGTACGGAGATAGAGAAAGGTTTATCCTAGAGAGGTACGGAGATAGAGAAAGGTTTATGATACAGAGATATGGATATAGAGAAAGGTTTATGCTAGAGAGATATGGAGATAGAGAGAGGTTTATGCTAGAGAGGTACGGAGTTAGAGAACGGTTTATGCTGGAGAGCGATGGAGATAGAGAAAGGTTTATGCCAGAGGGGTATGGAGATAAAGAAAGATTTATGCTGGAGAATTATGGAGATAGAGAAAGGTTTATGCTAGAGAGGTACGGAGATAGAGAGAGGTTTATGCTAGAGAGGTACGGAGTTAGAGAACGGTTTATGCTGGAGAGGGATGGAGATAGAGATAGGTTTATGCTGGAGAAGTATGGAGATCGAGAAAGGTTTATGCTGGAGAGGTACGGAGATAGAGAAAGGTTTATGCTGGAGAGGTATGGAGACAGAGAAAGGTTTATCCTCGACAGGTACGGAGATAGAGAAAGGTTTATGCTGGAGAGGTACGGAGATAGAGAAAGGTTTATGCTGGAGAGGTACGGAGATAGAGAAAGGTTTATGCCAGAGATGTATGGAGATAGAGAAAGGTTTATGCTGGAGAGGTATGGAGATAGAGAAAGGTTTATGCTAGCGAGGTATGGAGATAGAGAAAGGTTTATGATACAGAGGTATGGATATAGAGAAAGGTTTATGCGAGAGAGGTATGGAGATAGAGAAAGGTTTATGCTGGAGAGGTACGGAGATAGAGAAAGGTTTATGCTGGACAGGTACGGAGATAGAGAAAGGTTTATGCTGGGACGGAGAAAGGAAAGGTTTATGCTGGAGAGGTACGGAGATAGAGAAAGGTTTATGCTGGACAGGTACTGAGAGAGAGAAAGTTTTATGCTGGACAGGTACGGAGATAGAGAAAGGTTTATGCTGGAGAGGTACGGAGATAGAGAAAGGTTTATGCTGGAGAGGACGGAGATAGAGAAAGGTTTATGCTGGACAGGTACTGAGAGAGAGAAAGGTCTATGCTGGACAGGTACGGAGATAGAGAAAGGTTTATGCTGGAGAGGTACGGAGATAGAGAAAGGTTTATGCCAGAGATGTATGGAGTTAGAGAAAGGTTTATGCTGGAGACGTATGGAGATAGAGAAAGGTTTATGATGGAGAGGAATGGAGATAGAGGAACGTTTTTGCTAGAGAGCTATGGAGATAGAGAAAGGTATATGCTGGAGAGGTATGGAGATAGAGAAAGGTTTTTCCTAGAGAGGTATGGAGATAGAGAAAGGTTTATGCTAGAGAGGTACGGAGATAGAGAAAGGTTTATCCTAGAGAGGTACGGAGATAGAGAAAGGTTTATGATACAGAGGTATGGATATAGAGAAAGGTTTATGCTAGAGAGATACGGAGATAGAGAGAGGTTTATGCTAGGGAGGTACGGAGTTAGAGAACGGTTTATGCTGGAGAGGGATGGAGATAGAGAAAGGTTTATGCTGGAGAGGTATGGAGATAGAGAAAGATTTATGCTGGAGAGGTACGGAGATAGAGAAAGATTTATGCTGGAGAATTATGGAGATAGAGAAAGGTTTATGCTAGAGAGGTACGGAGATAGAGAAAGGTTTATGCTGGAGAGGTACGGAGATAGAGAAAGGTTTATGCTGGACAGGTACGGAGATAGAGAAAGGTTTATGCTGGAGAGGTACGGAGATAGAGAAAGGTTTATGCTGGAGAGGTACTGAGAGAGAGAAAGGTTTATGCTGGACAGGTACTGAGAGAGAGAAAGGTTTATGCTGGACAGGTACGGAGATAGAGAAAGGTTTATGCCAGAGATGTATGGAGTTAGAGAAAGGTTTATGCTGGAGAGGTACGGAGATAGAGAAAGGTTTATGCTAGAGAGGTACGGAGATATAGAAAGGTTTACGCTAGAGAGGTATGGAAAGAGAGAAAGGTTTATGCTGGAGACGTATGGAGATAGAGAAAGGTTTATGATGGAGAGGAATGGAGATAGAGGAACGTTTTTGCTAGAGAGCTATGGAGATAGAGAAAGGTTTATGCTGGAGAGGTATGGAGATAGAGAAAGGTTTTTCCTAGAGAGGTATGGAGATAGAGAAAGGTTTATGCTAGAGAGGTACGGAGATAGAGAAAGGTTTATGCTGGAGAGGTACGGAGATAGAGAAAGGTTTATGCTGGAGAGGTATGGAGACAGAGAAAGGTTTATCCTCGACAGGTACGGAGATAGAGAAAGGTTTATGCTGGAGAGGTACGGAGATTGAGAAAGGTTTATGCTGGAGAGGTACGGAGATAGAGAAAGGTTTATGCCAGAGATGTATGGAGATAGAGAAAGGTTTATGATACAGAGGTATGGAGATAGAGGAAGGTTTATGCTGGAGCGGTATGGAGATAAAGAAAGATTTATGCTGGATAATTATGGAGATAGAGATAGGTTTATGCTGGAGAGGGATGGAGATAGAGAAAGGTTTATGCTGGAGAGGTATGGAGATAGAGAAAGATTTATGCTGGAGAGGTACAGAGATAGAGAAAGATTTATGCTGGAGAATTATGGAGATAGAGAAAGGTTTATGCTAGAGAGGTACGGAGATAGAGAAAGGTTTATCCTCGACAGGTACGGAGATAGAGAAAGGTTTATGCTGGAGAAGTATGGAGATAGAGAAAGGTTTATGCTGGAGAGGTACGGAGATAGAGAAAGGTTTATGCTGGAGAGGTATGGAGACAGAGAAAGGTTTATCCTCGACAGGTACGGAGATAGAGAAAGGTTTATGCTGGAGAGGTACGGAGATAGAGAAAGGTTTATCCTAGAGAGGTACGGAGATAGAGAAAGGTTTATGATACAGAGATATGGATATAGAGAAAGGTTTATGCTAGAGAGATATGGAGATAGAGAGAGGTTTATGCTAGAGAGGTACGGAGTTAGAGAACGGTTTATGCTGGAGAGCGATGGAGATAGAGAAAGGTTTATGCCAGAGGGGTATGGAGATAAAGAAAGATTTATGCTGGAGAATTATGGAGATAGAGAAAGGTTTATGCTAGAGAGGTACGGAGATAGAGAGAGGTTTATGCTAGAGAGGTACGGAGTTAGAGAACGGTTTATGCTGGAGAGGGATGGAGATAGAGATAGGTTTATGCTGGAGAAGTATGGAGATCGAGAAAGGTTTATGCTGGAGAGGTACGGAGATAGAGAAAGGTTTATGCTGGAGAGGTATGGAGACAGAGAAAGGTTTATCCTCGACAGGTACGGAGATAGAGAAAGGTTTATGCTGGAGAGGTACGGAGATAGAGAAAGGTTTATGCTGGAGAGGTACGGAGATAGAGAAAGGTTTATGCCAGAGATGTATGGAGATAGAGAAAGGTTTATGCTGGAGAGGTATGGAGATAGAGAAAGGTTTATGCTAGCGAGGTATGGAGATAGAGAAAGGTTTATGATACAGAGGTATGGATATAGAGAAAGGTTTATGCGAGAGAGGTATGGAGATAGAGAAAGGTTTATGCTGGAGAGGTACGGAGATAGAGAAAGGTTTATGCTGGACAGGTACGGAGATAGAGAAAGGTTTATGCTGGAGAGGTACGGAGAAAGAGAAAGGTTTATGCTGGAGAGGTACGGAGATAGAGAAAGGTTTATGCTGGACAGGTACTGAGAGAGAGAAAGTTTTATGCTGGACAGGTACGGAGATAGAGAAAGGTTTATGCTAGAGAGGTACGGAGATAGAGAAAGGTTTATGCTGGAGAGGTACGGAGATAGAGAAAGGTTTATGCTGGACAGGTACTGAGAGAGAGAAAGGTCTATGCTGGACAGGTACGGAGATAGAGAAAGGTTTATGCTGGAGAGGTACGGAGATAGAGAAAGGTTTATGCCAGAGATGTATGGAGTTAGAGAAAGGTTTATGCTGGAGACGTATGGAGATAGAGAAAGGTTTATGATGGAGAGGAATGGAGATAGAGGAACGTTTTTGCTAGAGAGCTATGGAGATAGAGAAAGGTTTATGCTGGAGAGGTATGGAGATAGAGAAAGGTTTTTCCTAGAGAGGTATGGAGATAGAGAAAGGTTTATGCTAGAGAGGTACGGAGATAGAGAAAGGTTTATCCTAGAGAGGTACGGAGATAGAGAAAGGTTTATGATACAGAGGTATGGATATAGAGAAAGGTTTATGCTAGAGAGATACGGAGATAGAGAGAGGTTTATGCTAGGGAGGTACGGAGTTAGAGAACGGTTTATGCTGGAGAGGGATGGAGATAGAGAAAGGTTTATGCTGGAGAGGTATGGAGATAGAGAAAGATTTATGCTGGAGAGGTACGGAGATAGAGAAAGATTTATGCTGGAGAATTATGGAGATAGAGAAAGGTTTATGCTAGAGAGGTACGGAGATAGAGAAAGGTTTATGCTGGAGAGGTACGGAGATAGAGAAAGGTTCATGCTGGACAGGTACGGAGATAGAGAAAGGTTTATGCTGGAGAGGTACGGAGATAGAGAAAGGTTTATGCTGGAGAGGTACTGAGAGAGAGAAAGGTTTATGCTGGACAGGTACTGAGAGAGAGAAAGGTTTATGCTGGACAGGTACGGAGATAGAGAAAGGTTTATGCCAGAGATGTATGGAGTTAGAGAAAGGTTTATGCTGGAGAGGTACGGAGATAGAGAAAGGTTTATGCTAGAGAGGTACGGAGATATAGAAAGGTTTACGCTAGAGAGGTATGGAAAGAGAGAAAGGTTTATGCTGGAGACGTATGGAGATAGAGAAAGGTTTATGATGGAGAGGAATGGAGATAGAGGAACGTTTTTGCTAGAGAGCTATGGAGATAGAGAAAGGTTTATGCTGGAGAGGTATGGAGATAGAGAAAGGTTTTTCCTAGAGAGGTATGGAGATAGAGAAAGGTTTATGCTAGAGAGGTACGGAGATAGAGAAAGGTTTATGATACAGAGGTATGGATATGGAGACAGAGAAAGGTTTATGCTAGAGAGATACGGAGATAGGAGATAGAGAGAGGTTTATGCTAGAGAGGTACGGAGTTAGAGAAAGGTTTATGCTGGAGAGGGATGGAGATGGAGAGAAAGGTTTATGCTGGAGAGGTATGGAGATAGAGAAAGATTTATGCTGGAGAGGTACGGAGATAGAGAAAGATTTATGCTGGAGAATTATGGAGATAGAGAAAGGTTTATGCTAGAGAGGTACGGAGATAGAGAAAGGTTTATCCTGGACAGGTACGGAGATAGAGAAAGGTTTATGCTGGAGAGGTATGGAGATAGAGAAAGGTTTATGCTGGAGATAGATAGAGAAAGGTTTATGCTGGAGAGGTACGGAGATAGAGAAAGGTTTATGCTGGACAGGTACGGAGATAGAGAAAGGTTTATGCTGGAGAGGTACGGAGATAGAGAAAGGTTTATGCTGGAGAGGTACGGAGATAGAGAAAGGTTTATGCTGGACAGGTACTGGAGATAGAGAAAGGTTTATGCTGGACAGGTACGGAGATAGAGAAATGTTTATGCTGGAGAGGTATGGAGATAGAGAAAGGTTTATGCTGAGAGATATGGAGATAGAGAAAGGTTTATGCTGGAGATATGGAGATAGAGAAAGGTTTATGCTGGAGAATTATGGAGATAGAGAAAGGTTTATGCTAGAGAGGTACGGAGATAGAGAAAGGTTTATGCTAGAGAGGTATGGAGATAGAGAAAGGTTTATGCTGGAGACGTATGGAGATAGAGAAAGGTTTATGATGGAGAGGTATGGAGATAGAGAAGGTTTTTTGCTAGAGAGGTATGGAGATAGAGAAAGGTTTATGCTGGAGAGGTATGGAGATAGAGAAAGGTTTTGCTAGAGAGGTATGGAGATAGAGAAAGGTTTATGCTGGAGAGGTATGGAGATAGAGAAAGGTTTATGCTGGACAGGTACTGAGATAGAGAAAGGTTTATGCTGGAGAGTTACGGAGATAGAGAAAGGTTTATGCTGGAGAGGTATGGAGATAGAGAAAGGTTTATGCCAGAGATGTATGGAGATAGAGAAAGGTTTATGCTGGAGAGGTACGGAGATAGAGAAAGGTTTATGCTAGAGAGGTATGGAGATAGAGAAAGGTTTATGATACAGAGGTATGGATATAGAGAAAGGTTTATGCGAGAGAGGTATGGAGATAGAGAAAGGTTTATGCTGGAGAGGTATGGAGATAGAGAAAGGTTTTGCTAGACAGCTATGGAGATAGAGAAAGGTTTATGCTAGAGAGGTACGGAGATAGAGAAAGGTTTATGCTGGAGAGGTACGGAGATAGAGAAAGGTTTATGCTGGACAGGATATGGATAGAGAGAAAGTTTATGCTGGAGAGGTATGGAGATAGAGAAAGGTTTATGCTAGAGAGGTACGGAGATAGAGAAAGGTTTATGCTGGAGAGGGATGGAGATAGAGAAAGGTTTATGCTGGACAGGTACTGAGATAGAGAAAGGTTTATGCTGGACAGGTACGGAGATAGAGAAAGGTTTATGCTGGAGAGGTACGGAGATAGAGAAAGGTTTATGCCAGAGATGTATGGAGTTAGAGAAAGGTTTATGCTGGAGAGGGATGGAGATAGAGAAAGGTTTATGATGGAGAGGAATGGAGATAGAGGAAAGGTTTTTGCTAGAGAGCTATGGAGATAGAGAAAGGTTTATGCTGGAGAGGTATGGAGATAGAGAAAGGTTTTTCCTAGAGAGGTATGGAGATAGAGAAAGGTTTATGCTAGAGAGGTACGGAGATAGAGAAAGGTTTATCCTAGAGAGGTACGGAGATAGAGAAAGGTTTATGATACAGAGGTATGGATATAGAGAAAGGTTTATGCTAGAGAGATACGGAGATAGAGAGAGGTTTATGCTAGGGAGGTACGGAGTTAGAGAAAGGTTTATGCTGGAGAGGGATGGAGATAGAGAAAGGTTTATGCTGGAGAGGTATGGAGATAGAGAAAGATTTATGCTGGAGAGGTACGGAGATAGAGAAAGATTTATGCTGGAGAATTATGGAGATAGAGAAAGGTTTATGCTAGAGAGGTACGGAGATAGAGAAAGGTTTATGCTGGAGAGGTACGGAGATAGAGAAAGGTTCATGCTGGACAGGTACGGAGATAGAGAAAGGTTTATGCTGGAGAGGTACGGAGATAGAGAAAGGTTTATGCTGGAGAGGTACTGAGAGAGAGAAAGGTTTATGCTGGACAGGTACTGAGAGAGAGAAAGGTTTATGCTGGACAGGTATGGAGATAGAGAAAGGTTTATGCCAGAGATGTATGGAGTTAGAGAAAGGTTTATGCTGGAGAGGTACGGAGATAGAGAAAGGTTTATGCTAGAGAGGTACGGAGATATAGAAAGGTTTACGCTAGAGAGGTATGGAAAGAGAGAAAGGTTTATGCTGGAGACGTATGGAGATAGAGAAAGGTTTATGATGGAGAGGAATGGAGATAGAGGAACGTTTTTGCTAGAGAGCTATGGAGATAGAGAAAGGTTTATGCTGGAGAGGTATGGAGATAGAGAAAGGTTTTTCCTAGAGAGGTATGGAGATAGAGAAAGGTTTATGCTAGAGAGGTACGGAGATAGAGAAAGGTTTATGATACAGAGGTATGGATATAGAGAAAGGTTTATGCTAGAGAGATACGGAGATAGGGAGAGGTTTATGCTAGAGAGGTACGGAGTTAGGGAGTTTATGCTGGAGAGGGATGGAGATAGAGAAAGGTTTATGCTGGAGAGGTATGGAGATAGAGAAAGATTTATGCTGGAGAGGTACGGAGATAGAGAAAGATTTATGCTGGAGAATTATGGAGATAGAGAAAGGTTTATGCTAGAGAGGTACGGAGATAGAGAAAGGTTTATCCTCGACAGGTACGGAGATAGAGAAAGGTTTATGCTGGAGAGGTACGGAGATAGAGAAAGGTTTATGCTGGAGAGGTACGGAGATAGAGAAAGGTTTATGCTGGACAGGTACGGAGATAGAGAAAGGTTTATGCTGGAGAGGTACGGAGATAGAGAAAGGTTTATGCTGGAGAGGTACGGAGATAGAGAAAGGTTTATGCTGGACAGGTACTGAGAGAGAGAAAGGTTTATGCTGGACAGGTACGGAGATAGAGAAATGTTTATGCTGGAGAGGTATGGAGATAGAGAAAGGTTTATGCTGGAGAGGTACGGAGATAGAGAAAGGTTTATGCTGGAGAGGTATGGAGATAGAGAAAGATTTATGCTGGAGAATTATGGAGATAGAGAAAGGTTTATGCTAGAGAGGTACGGAGATAGAGAAAGGTTTACGCTAGAGAGGTATGGAAAGAGAGAAAGGTTTATGCTGGAGACGTATGGAGATAGAGAAAGGTTTATGATGGAGAGGTATGGAGATAGAGGAACGTTTTTGCTAGAGAGCTATGGAGATAGAGAAAGGTTTATGCTGGAGAGGTATGGAGATAGAGAAAGGTTTTTGCTAGAGAGGTATGGAGTTAGAGAAAGGTTTATGCTGGAGAGGTACGGAGATAGAGAAAGGTTTATGCTGGACAGGTACTGAGAGAGAGAAAGGTTTATGCTGGACAGTTACGGAGATAGAGAAAGGTTTATGCTGGAGAGGTATGGAGATAGAGAAAGGTTTATGCCAGAGATGTATGGAGATAGAGAAAGGTTTATGCTGGAGAGGTACGGAGATAGAGAAAGGTTTATGCTAGAGAGGTACGGAGATATAGAAAGGTTTACGCTAGAGAGGTATGGAAAGAGAGAAAGGTTTATGCTGGAGACGTATGGAGATAGAGAAAGGTTTATGATGGAGAGGTATGGAGATAGAGGAACGTTTTTGCTAGAGAGCTATGGAGATAGAGAAAGGTTTATGCTAGAGAGGTACGGAGATAGAGAAAGGTTTATCCTAGAGAGGTACGGAGATAGAGAAAGGTTTATGATACAGAGATATGGATATAGAGAAAGGTTTATGCTAGAGAGATATGGAGATAGAGAGAGGTTTATGCTAGAGAGGTACGGAGTTAGAGAACGGTTTATGCTGGAGAGGGATGGAGATAGAGAAAGGTTTATGCCAGAGGGGTATGGAGATAAAGAAAGATTTATGCTGGAGAATTATGGAGATAGAGAAAGGTTTATGCTAGAGAGGTACGGAGATAGAGAGAGGTTTATGCTAGAGAGGTACGGAGTTAGAGAACGGTTTATGCTGGAGAGGGATGGAGATAGAGATAGGTTTATGCTGGAGAAGTATGGAGATAGAGAAAGGTTTATGCTGGAGAGGTACAGAGATAGAGAAAGGTTTATGCTGGAGAGGTATGGAGACAGAGAAAGGTTTATCCTCGACAGGTACGGAGATAGAGAAAGGTTTATGCTGGAGAGGTACGGAGATAGAGAAAGGTTTATGCTGGAGAGGTACGGAGATAGAGAAAGATTTATGCTGGACAGGTACTGAGAGAGGGAAAGGTTTATGCTGGACAGTTACGGAGATAGAGAAAGGTTTATGCTGGAGAGGTATGGAGATAGAGAAAGGTTTATGCCAGAGATGTACGGAGATATAGAAAGGTTTATCCTCGACAGGTACGGAGATAGAGAAAGGTTTATGCTAGAGAGGTACGGAGATATAGAAAGGTTTATGCTGAAAAGGTACGGCGATAGAGAAAGGTTTATGCTGGACAGGTACGGAGATAGAGAAAGGTTTATGCTGGACAGGTACGGAGATAGAGAAAGGTTTATGCTGGAGAGGTACGGAGATAGAGAAAGGTTTATGCTGGAGAGGTACGGAGATAGAGAAAGGTTTATGCTGGACAGGTACTGAGAGAGAGAAAGGTTTATGCTGGACAGTTACGGAGATAGAGAAAGGTTTATGCTGGAGAGGTATGGAGATAGAGAAAGGTTTATGCCAGAGATGTATGGAGATAGAGAAAGGTTTATGCTGGAGAGGTACGGAGATAGAGAAAGGTTTATGCTAGAGAGGTACGGAGATATAGAAAGGTTTACGCTAGAGAGGTATGGAAAGAGAGAAAGGTTTATGCTGGAGACGTATGGAGATAGAGAAAGGTTTATGATGGAGAGGTATGGAGATAGAGGAACGTTTTTGCTAGAGAGCTATGGAGATAGAGAAAGATTTATGCTGGAGAGGTATGGAGATAGAGAAAGGTTTTTGCTAGAGAGGTATGGAGATAGAGAAAGGTTTATGCTAGAGAGGTACGGAGATAGAGAAAGGTTTATCCTAGAGAGGTACGGAGATAGAGAAAGGTTTATGATACAGAGATATGGATATAGAGAGAGGTTTATGCCAGAGGGGTATGGAGATAAAGAAAGATTTATGCTGGAGAATTATGGAGATAGAGAAAGGTTTATGCTAGAGAGGTACGGAGATAGAGAGAGGTTTATGCTAGAGAGGTACGGAGTTAGAGAACGGTTTATGCTGGAGAGGGATGAAGATAGAGATAGGTTTATGCTGGAGAAGTATGGAGATAGAGAAAGGTTTATGCTGGAGAGGTACGGAGATAGAGAAAGGTTTATGCTGGAGAGGTACGGAGTTAGAGAACGGTTTATGCTGGAGAGGGATGGAGATAGAGAAAGGTTTATGCCAGAGGGGTATGGAGATAAAGAAAGATTTATGCTGGAGAATTATGGAGATAGAGAAAGGTTTATGCTAGAGAGGTACGGAGATAGAGAGAGGTTTATGCTAGAGAGGTATGGAGTTAGAGAACGGTTTATGCTGGAGAGGGATGGAGATAGAGATAGGTTTATGCTGGAGAAGTATGGAGATAGAGAAAGGTTTATGCTGGAGAGGTACGGAGATAGAGAAAGGTTTATGCTGGAGAGGTACGGAGATAGAGAAAGGTTTATGCTGGAGAGGTACGGAGATAGAGAAAGATTTATGCTGGACAGGTACTGAGAGAGAGAAAGGTTTATGCTGGACAGTTACGGAGATAGAGAAAGGTTTATGCTGGAGAGGTATGGAGATAGAGAAAGGTTTATGCCAGAGATGTATGGAGATAGAGAAAGGTTTATGCTGGAGAGGTACGGAGATAGAGAAAGGTTTATGCTAGAGAGGTACGGAGATATAGAAAGGTTTACGCTAGAGAGGTATGGAAAGAGAGAAAGGTTTATGCTGGAGACGTATGGAGATAGAGAAAGGTTTATGCTAGAGAGGTACGGAGATAGAGGAACGTTTTTGCTAGAGAGCTATGGAGATAGAGAAAGGTTTATGCTGGAGAGGTATGGAGATAGAGAAAGGTTTTTGCTAGAGAGGTATGGAGATAGAGTAAGGTTTATGCTAGAGAGGTACGGAGATAGAGAAAGGTTTATCCTAGAGAGGTACGGAGATAGAGAAAGGTTTATGATACAGAGATATGGATATAGAGAAAGGTTTATGCTAGAGAGATATGGAGATAGAGAGAGGTTTATGCTAGAGAGGTACGGAGTTAGAGAACGGTTTATGCTGGAGAGGGATGGAGATAGAGAAAGGTTTATGCCAGAGGGGTATGGAGATAAAGAAAGATTTATGCTGGAGAATTATGGAGATAGAGAAAGGTTTATGCTAGAGAGGTACGGAGATAGAGAGAGGTTTATGCTAGAGAGGTACGGAGTTAGAGAACGGTTTATGCTGGAGAGGGATGGAGATAGAGATAGGTTTATGCTGGAGAAGTATGGAGATAGAGAAAGGTTTATGCTGGAGAGGTACGGAGATAGAGAAAGGTTTATGCTGGCGAGGTATGGAGACAGAGAAAGGTTTATCCTCGACAGGTACGGAGATAGAGAAAGGTTTATGCTGGAGAGGTACGGAGATAGAGAAAGTTTTATGCTGGAGAGGTACGGAGATAGAGAAAGATTTATGCTGGACAGGTACTGAGAGAGAGAAAGGTTTATGCTGGACAGTTACGGAGATAGAGAAAGGTTTATGCTGGAGAGGTATGGAGATAGAGAAAGGTTTATGCCAGAGATGTATGGAGATAGAGAAAGGTTTATGCTGGAGAGGTACGGAGATAGAGAAAGGTTTATGCTAGAGAGGTACGGAGATATAGAAAGGTTTACGCTAGAGAGGTATGGAAAGAGAGAAAGGTTTATGCTGGAGACGTATGGAGATAGAGAAAGGTTTATGATGGAGAGGTATGGAGATAGAGGAACGTTTTTGCTAGAGAGCTATGGAGATAGAGAAAGGTTTATGCTGGAGAGGTATGGAGATAGAGAAAGGTTTTTGCTAGAGAGGTATGGAGATAGAGAAAGGTTTATCCTAGAGAGGTACGGAGATAGAGAAAGGTTTATGATACAGAGATATGGATATAGAGAAAGGTTTATGCTAGAGAGATATGGAGATAGAGAGAGGTTTATGCTAGAGAGGTACGGAGTTAGAGAACGGTTTATGCTGGAGAGGGATGGAGATAGAGAAAGGTTTATGCCAGAGGGGTATGGAGATAAAGAAAGATTTATGCTGGAGAATTATGGAGATAGAGAAAGGTTTATGCTAGAGAGGTACGGAGATAGAGAAAGGTTTATGCTGGAGAGGTATGGAGACAGAGAAAGGTTTATCCTCGACAGGTACGGAGATAGAGAAAGGTTTATGCTGGAGAGGGACGGAGATTGAGAAAGGTTTATGCTGGAGAGGTACGGAGATAGAGAAAGGTTTATGCCAGAGATGTATGGAGATAGAGAAAGGTTTATGCTGGAGAGGTACGGAGATAGAGAAAGGTTTATGCTAGAGAGGTAAGGAGATATAGAAAGGTTTACGCTAGAGAGGTATGGAAAGAGAGAAAGGTTTATCCTGGAGAGGTACGGAGATAGAGAAAGGTTTATGATACAGAGGTATGGAGATAGAGGAAGGTTTATGCTGGAGCGGTATGGAGATAAAGAAAGATTTATGCTGGATAATTATGGAGATAGAGATAGGTTTATGCTGGAGAGGGATGGAGATAGAGAAAGGTTTATGCTGGAGAGGTATGGAGATAGAGAAAGGTTTATGCTGGAGAGGTACAGAGATAGAGAAAGATTTATGCTGGAGAATTATGGAGATAGAGAAAGGTTTATGCTAGAGAGGTACGGAGATAGAGAAAGGTTTATCCTCGACAGGTACGGAGATAGAGAAAGGTTTATGCTGGAGAAGTATGGAGATAGAGAAAGGTTTATGCTGGAGAGGTACGGAGATAGAGAAAGGTTTATGCTGGAGAGGTATGGAGACAGAGAAAGGTTTATCCTCGACAGGTACGGAGATAGAGAAAGGTTTATGCTGGAGAGGTACGGAGATAGAGAAAGGTTTATCCTAGAGAGGTACGGAGATAGAGAAAGGTTTATGATACAGAGATATGGATATAGAGAAAGGTTTATGCTAGAGATATGGAGATATGGAGATAGAGAGAGGTTTATGCTAGAGAGGTACGGAGTTAGAGAACGGTTTATGCTGGAGAGGGATGGAGATAGAGAAAGGTTTATGCCAGAGGGGTATGGAGATAAAGAAAGATTTATGCTGGAGAATTATGGAGATAGAGAAAGGTTTATGCTAGAGAGGTACGGAGATAGAGAGAGGTTTATGCTACGGAGTTAGAGAACGGTTTATGCTGGAGAGGGATGGAGATAGAGATAGGTTTATGCTGGAGAAGTATGGAGATCGAGAAAGGTTTATGCTGGAGAGGTACGGAGATAGAGAAAGGTTTATGCTGGAGAGGTATGGAGACAGAGAAAGGTTTATCCTCGACAGGTACGGAGATAGAGAAAGGTTTATGCTGGAGAGGTACGGACATAGAGAAAGGTTTATGCTGGAGAGGTACGGAGATAGAGAAAGGTTTATGCCAGAGATGTATGGAGATAGAGAAAGGTTTATGCTGGAGAGGTATGGAGATAGAGAAAGGTTTATGCTAGCGAGGTATGGAGATAGAGAAAGGTTTATGATACAGAGGTATGGATATAGAGAAAGGTTTATGCGAGAGAGGTATGGAGATAGAGAAAGGTTTATGCTGGAGAGGTACGGAGATAGAGAAAGGTTTATGCTGGACAGGTACGGAGATAGAGAAAGGTTTATGCTGGAGAGGTACGGAGATAGAGAAAGGTTTATGCTGGACAGGTACTGAGAGAGAGAAAGTTTTATGCTGGACAGGTACGGAGATAGAGAAAGGTTTATGCTGGAGAGGTACGGAGATAGAGAAAGGTTTATGCTGGAGAGGTACGGAGATAGAGAAAGGTTTATGTTGGACAGGTACTGAGAGAGAGAAAGGTCTATGCTGGACAGGTACGGAGATAGAGAAAGGTTTATGCTGGAGAGGTACGGAGATAGAGAAAGGTTTATGCCAGAGATGTATGGAGTTAGAGAAAGGTATATGCTGGAGAGGTACGGAGATAGAGAAAGGTTTATGCTAGAGAGGTACGGAGATATAGAAAGGTTTACGCTAGAGAGGTATGGAAAGAGAGAAAGGTTTATGCTGGAGACGTATGGAGATAGAGAAAGGTTTATGATGGAGAGGAATGGAGATAGAGGAACGTTTTTGCTAGAGAGCTATGGAGATAGAGAAAGGTTTATGCTGGAGAGGTATGGAGATAGAGAAAGGTTTTTCCTAGAGAGGTATGGAGATAGAGAAAGGTTTATGCTAGAGAGGTACGGAGATAGAGAAAGGTTTATCCTAGAGAGGTACGGAGATAGAGAGAGGTTTATGCTAGGGAGGTACGGAGTTAGAGAACGGTTTATGCTGGAGAGGGATGGAGATAGAGAAAGGTTTATGCTGGAGAGGTATGGAGATAGAGAAAGATTTATGCTGGAGAGGTACGGAGATAGAGAAAGATTTATGCTGGAGAATTATGGAGATAGAGAAAGGTTTATGCTAGAGAGGTACGGAGATAGAGAAAGGTTTATGCTGGAGAGGTACGGAGATAGAGAAAGGTTTATGCTGGACAGGTACGGAGATAGAGAAAGATTTATGCTGGAGAGGTACGGAGATAGAGAAAGGTTTATGCTGGAGAGGTACTGAGAGAGAGAAAGGTTTATGCTGGACAGGTACTGAGAGAGAGAAAGGTTTATGCTGGACAGGTACGGAGATAGAGAAAGGTTTATGCCAGAGATGTATGGAGTTAGAGAAAGGTTTATGCTGGAGAGGTACGGAGATAGAGAAAGGTTTATGCTAGAGAGGTACGGAGATATAGAAAGGTTTACGCTAGAGAGGTATGGAAAGAGAGAAAGGTTTATGCTGGAGACGTATGGAGATAGAGAAAGGTTTATGCTGGAGAGGTATGGAGATAGAGAAAGGTTTTTCCTAGAGAGGTATGGAGATAGAGAAAGGTTTATGCTAGAGAGGTACGGAGATAGAGAAAGGTTTATGATACAGAGGAGGTATGGATATAGAGAAAGGTTTATGCTAGAGAGATACGGAGATAGGGAGAGGTTTATGCTAGAGAGGTACGGAGTTAGAGAACGGTTTATGCTGGAGAGGGATGGAGATAGAGAAAGGTTTATGCTGGAGAGGTATGGAGATAGAGAAAGATTTATGCTGGAGAGGTACGGAGATAGAGAAAGATTTATGCTGGAGAATTATGGAGATAGAGAAAGGTTTATGCTAGAGAGGTACGGAGATAGAGAAAGGTTTATCCTCGACAGGTACGGAGATAGAGAAAGGTTTATGCTGGAGAGGTACGGAGATAGAGAAAGGTTTATGCTGGAGAGGTACGGAGATAGAGAAAGGTTTATGCTGGACAGGTACGGAGATAGAGAAAGGTTTATGCTGGAGAGGTACGGAGATAGAGAAAGGTTTATGCTGGACAGGTACGGAGATAGAGAAAGGTTTATGCTGGAGAGGTACGGAGATAGAGAAAGGTTTATGCTGGAGAGGTACTGAGAGAGAGAAAGGTTTATGCTGGACAGGTACTGAGAGAGAGAAAGGTTTATGCTGGACAGGTACGGAGATAGAGAAAGGTTTATGCCAGAGATGTATGGAGTTAGAGAAAGGTTTATGCTGGAGAGGTACGGAGATAGAGAAAGGTTTATGCTAGAGAGGTACGGTGATATAGAAAGGTTTACGCTAGAGAGGTATGGAAAGAGAGAAAGGTTTATGCTGGAGACGTATGGAGATAGAGAAAGGTTTATGATGGAGAGGAATGGAGATAGAGGAACGTTTTTGCTAGAGAGCTATGGAGATAGAGAAAGGTTTATGCTGGAGAGGTATGGAGATAGAGAAAGGTTTTTCCTAGAGAGGTATGGAGATAGAGAAAGGTTTATGCTAGAGAGGTACGGAGATAGAGAAAGGTTTATGATACAGAGGTATGGATATAGAGAAAGGTTTATGCTAGAGAGATACGGAGATAGGGAGAGGTTTATGCTAGAGAGGTACGGAGTTAGAGAACGGTTTATGCTGGAGAGGGATGGAGATAGAGAAAGGTTTATGCTGGAGAGGTATGGAGATAGAGAAAGATTTATGCTGGAGAGGTACGGAGATAGAGAAAGATTTATGCTGGAGAAT
Organism: Oncorhynchus gorbuscha; assembly: GCF_021184085.1. Classification (NCBI taxonomy): domain Eukaryota; kingdom Metazoa; phylum Chordata; class Actinopteri; order Salmoniformes; family Salmonidae; genus Oncorhynchus; species Oncorhynchus gorbuscha. The sequence continues at coordinate 70,217,388 of NC_060187.1, read as the reverse complement.
TATGGAGATAGAGAAAGGTTTATGCTAGAGAGGTACGGAGATAGAGAAAGGTTTATCCTCGACAGGTACGGAGATAGAGAAAGGTTTATGCTGGAGAGGTACGGAGATAGAGAAAGGTTTATGCTGGAGAGGTACGGAGATAGAGAAAGGTTTATGCTGGACAGGTACGGAGATAGAGAAAGGTTTATGCTGGAGAGGTACGGAGATAGAGAAAGGTTTATGCTGGAGAGGTACGGAGATAGAGAAAGGTTTATGCTGGACAGGTACTGAGAGAGAGAAAGGTTTATGCTGGACAGGTACGGAGATAGAGAAATGTTTATGCTGGAGAGGTATGGAGATAGAGAAAGGTTTATGCTGGAGAGGTACGGAGATAGAGAGAAAGGTTTATGCTGGAGAGGTATGGAGATAGAGAAAGATTTATGCTGGAGAATTATGGAGATAGAGAAAGGTTTATGCTAGAGAGGTACGGAGATAGAGAAAGGTTTACGCTAGAGAGGTATGGAAAGAGAGAAAGGTTTATGCTGGAGACGTATGGAGATAGAGAAAGGTTTATGATGGAGAGGTATGGAGATAGAGGAACGTTTTTGCTAGAGAGCTATGGAGATAGAGAAAGGTTTATGCTGGAGAGGTATGGAGATAGAGAAAGGTTTTTGCTAGAGAGGTATGGAGTTAGAGAAAGGTTTATGCTGGAGAGGTACAGAGATAGAGAAAGGTTTATCCTAGAGAGGTACTGAGAGAGAGAAAGGTTTATGCTGGACAGGTACGGAGATAGAGAAAGGTTTATGCTGGAGAGGTATGGAGATAGAGAAAGGTTTATGCCAGAGATGTATGGAGATAGAGAAAGGTTTATGCTAGAGAGGTACGGAGATAGAGAAAGGTTTATGCTAGAGAGGTACGGAGATATAGAAAGGTTTACGCTAGAGAGGTATGGAAAGAGAGAAAGGTTTATGATGGAGAGGTATGGAGATAGAGGAACGTTTTTGCTAGAGAGCTATGGAGATAGAGAAAGGTTTATGCTGGAGAGGTATGGAGATAGCGAAAGGTTTTTGCTAGAGAGGTATGGAGATAGAGAAAGGTTTATGCTAGAGAGATACGGAGATAGAGGGAGGTTTATGGTAGAGAGGTACGGAGATAGAGAAAGGTTTATGCTGGAGAGGTACGGAGATAGAGAAAGGTTTATGCTGGACAGGTACGGAGATAGAGAAAGGTTTATGCTGGAGAGGTACGGAGATAGAGAAAGGTTTATGCTGGAGAGGTACTGAGAGAGAGAAAGGTTTATGCTGGACAGGTACTGAGAGAGAGAAAGGTTTATGCTGGACAGGTACGGAGATAGAGAAAGGTTTATGCCAGAGATGTATGGAGTTAGAGAAAGGTTTATGCTGGAGAGGTACGGAGATAGAGAAAGGTTTATGCTAGAGAGGTACGGAGATATAGAAAGGTTTACGCTAGAGAGGTATGGAAAGAGAGAAAGGTTTATGCTGGAGACGTATGGAGATAGAGAAAGGTTTATGATGGAGAGGAATGGAGATAGAGGAACGTTTTTGCTAGAGAGCTATGGAGATAGAGAAAGGTTTATGCTGGAGAGGTATGGAGATAGAGAAAGGTTTTTCCTAGAGAGGTATGGAGATAGAGAAAGGTTTATGCTAGAGAGGTACGGAGATAGAGAAAGGTTTATGATACAGAGGTATGGATATAGAGAAAGGTTTATGCTAGAGAGATACGGAGATAGGGAGAGGTTTATGCTAGAGAGGTACGGAGTTAGAGAACGGTTTATGCTGGAGAGGGATGGAGATAGAGAAAGGTTTATGCTGGAGAGGTATGGAGATAGAGAAAGATTTATGCTGGAGAGGTACGGAGAAAGAGAAAGATTTATGCTGGAGAATTATGGAGATAGAGAAAGGTTTATGCTAGAGAGGTACGGAGATAGAGAAAGGTTTATCCTCGACAGGTACGGAGATAGAGAAAGGTTTATGCTGGAGAGGTACGGAGATAGAGAAAGGTTTATGCTGGAGAGGTACGGAGATAGAGAAAGGTTTATGCTGGACAGGTACGGAGATAGAGAAAGGTTTATGCTGGAGAGGTACGGAGATAGAGAAAGGTTTATGCTGGAGAGGTACGGAGATAGAGAAAGGTTTATGCTGGACAGGTACTGAGAGAGAGAAAGGTTTATGCTGGACAGGTACGGAGATAGAGAAATGTTTATGCTGGAGAGGTATGGAGATAGAGAAAGGTTTATGCTGGAGAGGTACGGAGATAGAGAAAGGTTTATGCTGGAGAGGTATGGAGATAGAGAAAGATTTATGCTGGAGAATTATGGAGATAGAGAAAGGTTTATGCTAGAGAGGTACGGAGATAGAGAAAGGTTTACGCTAGAGAGGTATGGAAAGAGAGAAAGGTTTATGCTGGAGACGTATGGAGATAGAGAAAGGTTTATGATGGAGAGGTATGGAGATAGAGGAACGTTTTTGCTAGAGAGCTATGGAGATAGAGAAAGGTTTATGCTGGAGAGGTATGGAGATAGAGAAAGGTTTTTGCTAGAGAGGTATGGAGTTAGAGAAAGGTTTATGCTGGAGAGGTACAGAGATAGAGAAAGGTTTATCCTAGAGAGGTACTGAGAGAGAGAAAGGTTTATGCTGGACAGGTACGGAGATAGAGAAAGGTTTATGCTGGAGAGGTATGGAGATAGAGAAAGGTTTATGCCAGAGATGTATGGAGATAGAGAAAGGTTTATGCTAGAGAGGTACGGAGATAGAGAAAGGTTTATGCTAGAGAGGTACGGAGATATAGAAAGGTTTACGCTAGAGAGGTATGGAAAGAGAGAAAGGTTTATGATGGAGAGGTATGGAGATAGAGGAACGTTTTTGCTAGAGAGCTATGGAGATAGAGAAAGGTTTATGCTGGAGAGGTATGGAGATAGAGAAAGGTTTTTGCTAGAGAGGTATGGAGATAGAGAAAGGTTTATGCTAGAGAGATACGGAGATAGAGGGAGGTTTATGGTAGAGAGGTACGGAGTTAGAGAACGGTTTATGCTGGAGAGGGATGGAGATAGAGAAAGGTTTATGCTGGAGAGGTATGGCGATAGAGAAAGGTTTATGCTAGAGAGGTATGGAGATAGAGAAAGGTTTATGCTGGAGAGGTATCGAGATAGAGAAAGGTTTATGCTGGAGAGGTACGGAGATAGAGAACGGTTTATGCTGGAGAGGTACGGAGATAGAGAAAGGTTTATGTTAGAGAGGTAAGGAGATAGATAACGGTTTCTGCTAGAGAGGTACGGAGATAGAGAAAGGTTTAGGCTAGAGAGGTATGGAGATAGAGAAAGTTTTATGCTGGAGAGGGATGGAGATAGAGAAAGGTTTATGCTGGAGAGGTATGGAGATATAGAAAGGTTTATGCTGGAGAGGTACGGAGATAGAGAAAGGTTTAAGCTAGAGAGGTACGGAGATAGAGAAAGGTTTATGCTAGAGAGGTATGGAGATAGAGAAAGATTTATGCTGGAGAATTATGGAGATAGAGAAAGGTTTATGCTGAAAAGGTACGGCGATAGAGAAAGGTTTATCCTGGAGAGGTATGGAGATAGAGGAAGGTTTTTGCTAAAAAAGGTACGGAGATAGAGAAAGGTTTATGCTGGAGAGGTATGGAGATAGAGAAAGGTTTATCCTAGAGAGGTACAGAGATGGAGAAAGATTTATGCTGGAGAGGTACGGAGATAGAGAAAGGTTTATGTTAGAGAGGTATGGAGATATAGAAAGGTTTATGCTGGAGAGGTACGGAGATAAAGGTTTATGCTGGAGAGGTATTTAGATAGAGAAAGGTTTATGCTAGAGAGGTACAGAGAGAGAGAAAGGTTTATGCTAGAGAGGTATGGCGATAGAGAAAGGTTTACGCTAGAGAGGTATGGAGATAGAGAAAGGTTTATCCTGGAGAGGTATGGAGATAGAGGAAGGTTTTTGCTAAAAAAAGGTACGGAGATAGAGAAAGGTTTATGCTGGAGAGGTATGGAGATAGAGAAAGGTTTATCCTAGAGAGGTACAGAGATGGAGAAAAGTTTATGCAAGAGAGGTACGGAGATAGAGAAAGGTTTAGGCTAGAGAGGTATGGAGATAGAGAAAGGTTTATGCTAGAGAGGTATGGAGATAGAGAAAGGTTTATGCTGGAGAGGTATGGAGATAGAGAAAGGTTTATGCTGGAGAGGTATGGAGATAGAGAAAGGTTTATGCTAGAGAGGTATGGAGATAGAGAAAGGTTTATGCTAGAGAGGTATGGAGATAGAGAAAGGTTTATGCTAGAGAGGTACGGAGATAGAGAAAGGTTTATGCTAGAGATGTATGGAGATAGAGAAAGGTTTATGCTAGAGAGGTATGGAGATAGAGAAAGGTTTATGCTAGAGAGGTACGGAGATAGAGAAAGGTTTAGGCTAGAGAGGTATGGAGATAGAGATAGGTTTATGCTAGAGAGGTATGGAGATAGAGAAATGTTTATGCTGGAGAGGGATGGAGATAGAGAAAGGTTTATGCTGGAGAGATATGGAGATACAGAAAGGTTTATGCTGGAGAGGTATGGAGATAGAGGAAGGTTTTTGCTAAAAAAAAGTATGGAGATATAGAAAGGTTTATGCTGGAGAGGTATGGAGATAGAGAAAGGTTTATCCTAGAGAGGTACAGAGATGGAGAAAGATTTATGCTGGAGAGGTACGGAGATAGAGAAAGGTTTATGTTAGAGCGGTATGGAGATATAGAAAGGTTTATGCTGGAGAGGTACGGAGATAAAGGTTTATGCTGGAGAGGTATTTAGATAGAGAAAGGTTTATGCTAGAGAGGTACAGAGAGAGAGAAAGGTTTATGCTAGAGAGGTATGGCGATAGAGAAAGGTTTACGCTAGAGAGGTATGGAGATAGAGAAAGGTTTATCCTGGAGAGGTATGGAGAGAGAGAAGGTTTATGCCAGAGAGGTACGGAGATAGAGAAAGGTTTATGCTGCAGAGGTATGGAGATAGAGAAAGGTTTATCCTAGAGAGGTACAGAGATGGAGAAAAGTTTATGCAAGAGAGGTACGGAGAGAGAGAAAGGTTTATGCTAGAGAGGTATGGAGATAGAGAAAGGTTTATGCTAGAGATGTATGGAGATAGATAACGGTTTATGCTAGAGAGGTATGGAGATAGAGAAAGGTTTATGCTAGAGAGGTATGGAGATAGAGAAAGGTTTAGGCTAGAGAGGTATGGAGATAGAGAAAGGTTTATGCTAGAGAGGTATGGAGATAGAGAAATGTTTATGCTGGAGAGGTACGGAGATAGAGAAAGGTTTATGCTGGAGAGGGATGGAGATAGAGAAAGGTTTATGCTGGAGAGGTATGGAGATAGAGAAAGGTTTATGCTGGAGAGGTATGGAGATAGAGAAAGGTTTATGCTGGAGAGGTATGGAGATAGAGAAAGGTTTATGCTGGAGTGGGATGGAGATAGAGAAAGGTTTATGCTGGAGAGGGATGGAGATAGAGAAAGGTTTATGCTGGAGAGGTATGGAGATAGAGAAAGGTTTATGCTGGAGAGGTATGGAGATAGAGAAAGGTTTATGCTGGAGAGGTACGGAGATAGAGAAAGGTTTATGTTAGAGAGGTAAGGAGATAGAGAAAGGTTTATGCTGGAGTGGGATGGAGATAGAGAAAGGTTTATGCTGGAGAGGTACGGAGATAGAGAAAGGTTTATGCTGGAGAGTTACATAGATAGAGAAAGGTTTATGCTGGAGAGGTATGGAGATAGAGAAAGGTTTATGCTGGAGAGGTACGGAGATAGAGGAAGATTTTTGCTAAAAAAAGGTACGGAGATAGAGAAAGGTTTATGCTGGAGAGGTACGGAGATAAAGGTTTATGCTGGAGAGGTATGGAGATAGAGAAAGGTTTATGCTGGAAAGGTATGGAGATAGAGAAAGGTTTATGCTGGAGAGGTACGGAGATAAAGGTTTATGCTGGAGAGGTATGGAGATAGAGAAAGGTTTATGCTGGAGAGGTACGGAGATAGAGAAAGATTTATGCTAGAGAGTTACGGAGATAGAGAAAGGGTCATGCTAGAGAAGTATGGAGATAGAGAATGGTTTATGCTGGAGAGGTATTGAGATAGAGAAAGGTTTATGCTGGAGAGGTATGGAGATAGAGAAAGGTTTATGCTGGAGAGGTATTGAGATAGAGAAAGGTTTATGCTGGAGATCCCTTCAACAAGTTCACCAAGCAGAGCGTCTCCTAATCATTTAAACCAGATGACAGAAGCTCATCCATCCTGCTTCGTGTGTGGAAAGACAGACCCGGAATGACTGACTAGGAGACCAGGAATTCAGAATCACTATTTTTTACCTTTTTGGATGCTTCTTGTTCTTGTTATATGACATTATGTATTGACAAATTGCTGTATTATTTGAAGTTTCTCAAAAACATCTTCAGATTTCTCAGGAATTGTGGTCCAAATTGAAAAATAATTGGTTAATTTGGATGGCATACAAAACCTTTCAGTTTGTTGATTTCTTTGGGTTTTGATAAATAGTGTTTGTAATTCAAATATTGTTAACTGGCTGAAGTTTATTGAGTTTATTTAAGGGTGGCCAAAACTTGTAAAGTGATATATTGGGCATCAAATGTCTGACTTTGCAGTGTTTGAGAAGTCAGTAAAACTGAAGGAGTCTGTGAGTCTATTTTCTTGCCCAACATTCCTAACGTATTCCCATTCCCCAGTAACACCCATGGTTCAGCCTGTCATTATTCACTATACAGCAAACTCCTCATTGGCTGTAATGACAGTCAAATGGATGGATGTCAAATCTGGAATACACTCATTAATCTTCAAACAGTAGAAATGGAGACGAGGTGTGATGGGGCCTGACTTTTCCACTAGTAATGGGAAGGAGGGCTTCTGCCAGTGGGCTGGGCGACAGAGGGCACAGAGTAGACAACAGTGACGTGTGTTCGACCATCACACACAATTCCAGAATACACTGAGTCATCAATACATAACTTACAGTAATGTAACAGTGTCTGGGCTGTCTCATCAGCGGGCTGATGTAGACTGGAGAGAATGTGTCCTTCTCACACAATTGACTCATTCATCCCCCTCCTCTCCCCTGTAACTATTCCCCAGGTCGTTGCTGTAAATGAGAGTGTGTTCTCAGTCACCTTACCTGGTAAAATAACAGAGAAATAAAAATCTAATAAATAATAAATACACACTCACACATTCGTGCACACACAGATGTACTGGGAGTAGCCAGCTAAATACTGTCCGTTAAAAGTCGGTGTTTCACATTTGGGCTTATCTGGAAAATAAAGTGTTGCAGTAGTATAGTCGTTGGAGGACTGTGTAGCAGCCCCACGGCCTCCTGGGACATCACACACATCCTATCCCATTCCTGGATACTTTGCATGTCTAAAACAAACGAAACATCTGCTTTTACTTCTTGTTTTGCGGATAAAATATGAAAAAAAGCAGAGCAGAAAATAGTGGGCTTCACTAAAAATAATTACGCTGGTTTTCTCCTGGTTTGCTTGATGGGGTGCTGATCTGGGACAGACAGACAGACTGAGAGACAGAGAGCGGCAGAGAGAGTGAGTTTCTCTGTGAGCGGGAAGACCCTCAGGTCCCCGCCTTGTTCTACACGAATGTAATCCATTGAGGTTTACAGATCCGGCTGTACCCAGCACATTATGGGCAAGAGAGAGCAGAGCCAAAACACTTTTTTACTCTTCATTCCCGGTGACAATGGCCTCCTGCCTGCTGTTAAACCCTCCCTCTCTCCCTCCCTCCCTCCCCCCAAACCCACCATCCACATTACAAATCATCTGTGCTCTGCAGCGCTGATCAGGATGCCAGGAACAGATGAAGCGTTGTTATCCCACCGAACTCAGCATTCCTGCTTACAAGCAAAACCTCAAACAGGAAGTACCAATGATGCGCTCAATACGGAAGGTCCGATGAAGCAGATGCTAAGCTACAGGACTGTTTCTCTAGCACAAACTGGAATATTTTCCGGGATTCATCCGATGGCATTGAGGAATTTACCACATAAGTCACCGGCTTCATTAATACATGCTTTTGGTTTGATCCTCCTCCATCATCTCTATACTGACCTCTTATTGGCTAGCTCAACTATTTCCTACTTGTTTCAGGTTCCATCCAATACCCATTGACTGTATGTACAGTACATATCCCAACCAGAAGCCATAAATTACAGGCAACATCCGCACTGCGCTAAAGGCTATAGCTGCCGGACACTTGTAAGCAATCCCACAACGCCCTCTGACAAACCATCAAACAGGCAAAGTGTCAATACTGGACTAAGATCGAATCCTACTAAACCGGCTCTGATACACGGCGGATGTAGCAGGGCTTGCAAACTATTATGGGTTACAAAGGGAAACTCAGAAGTGAGACTACCAGACAAGATAAATTCCTTCTCTGCTCGCTTCGAGGCAAGCAGCACTGAACCATGCATGAGAGCACCAGCTGTTCCGGATGACTGTATGATCACGCTTTCCGTAGCCGATGTAAGCCCTTTCAACAGGTTAACAATCACAAGGCTGCAGGGCCAGATGGATTACAAATACGCGTACTCAGAGCATGCGCTGACCAGCTGGCAAGTGTCTTCTCTGACATTTTCAACCTCTCCCTGACCCAGTCTGCAATACCTACATGTTTCAAGCAAACCACCATAGTCCCTGTGCCCAAGAACGCCAAGGTAACCTGTCTAAATTACTATTTCCCCATAGCCGTCACATCTGTAGCCATGAAATGCTTTGAAATGCTGGTTATGGCTCACAATCAACACCATCATCCCAGACACCATGGGGCATACCGCCCCAACAGATCCACAGGTGAAGCAATCTCTATTGGACTCCATTCTGCCCTTCCCACCTGGACAAGAGGAACACCTATGTGAGAATGCTGTTTATTGACTACTGCTCAGCATTCAAAGAGGTCACAACCAGTACAACACAGGCCAAATTCCCTGCCATCCAGGACCTCTATACCAGGTGGTGTCAGATGAAGGCCCTTAAAATTATCAAAGACTCCAGCCACCCAAGTCATAGACTGTTCTCTCTCCTACCACATTGCAAGTGGTACCAATGCAGCAAGTCTGGAGCCAACAGGACCCTAAACAGCTTTTACCCCCAAGCCACAAGACTAGTTAGTTAGTTAGAAATAGTTAGTAAGTTAGTTAGAAATAGTTAGTTAAATAGTTAACCAACTAGCTATCTGCATTGACCCTTTTTGGGTTTTTCTTTTACTCATCACATATGCTGCTGCTACTGTTTCTTATCTGTCACTTTATTCCTAGTTATATGTACATTTGTACATTTACTTCAATTACCTTGTATATTTGTTTTACTTTTGTATTATTTCTCTATTGTTGGGAAGGCCCCGTCGTAAGTAAGCATTTCATCCGTTCACGAAGCATGTGACGAAAAAAGTGGGATTTGCTTTTGGTTTGATTCTCCCCCATCATTTCTATACTGACCTCTTATTGGCTAGCTGAACTATTTCCTACTTGTTTCAGGTTCCATCCAATACCCATTCACTGTCATTTACAGTACAGTATAGTACAGTAGTGATGTAGGGTTTTGGAATACAGAAAGGCTGTCAGTCCCAAATGGAACCTTATTCCTGATAAAGTGCCCTACTTTTGACCAGAGCCCTATGGTTCCTTCAGGTCTGATTTTCTATGGAGCAGAAGTGAACTTTTGACTGTGAGTTCAGCAAGGTGGACCATGAAGCTCCTGGCCACAGCTGTTGTTGTTTGAGAGGAGCAGTAGACAGTAATTACACTGCTGACATTCAGACCTGCCCCTATAACAATAAATCATCAAATCGCTGCCATGATGTTGAGAGTGATGAGGAAGTGTTGATGCTGGGTCTGACACATAGGATGTGTCCGAAATGGCACCCTTTTTCCTATGGAGTGCACCACGTTTGACCGGAGCCTTATGGGAATAAATAGGGAATATGGTGCCATTTCAGACACAGCCATAGTGAATAAACGACTCACTGTTTCCTAGAGTTGGTCCAGTGCATTAATGGTCGTCTTAGTAACAGGGGTGACCTGTGAGGTGACCCACCGGGCGGGGCAACACCCTTCCTGTCCCAGGGCATAGGTGTGGAGTGTGGAGTGAGGGTTGTGGGGTGTGGGGAGAGCATGGTCAGTTTTGAGAGGACCCAGCTTCCTCCCTCCCCTTCCTTCTCTCTCTCTCTCTCACACACACCTCAACTCCTTCTCCTACAACACCCCTAATTCATTCTCTCCTCCTCTTAGTCATCCAACACTCTCTCGCATACTCCACCTCCTCCAATTCTACCTCTGACTCTCCTTCTCTCTCTCACCCAGAAACCTCTCCTACTTCCTTCTCACAGATTCTGAGGAATGCCAGGAATCCATGGCTCCTTGCAGAATCATGTTTTTCTTACATATGACTGCAATCTCAGAATCCAAGCTTTGAGAAGCCCTATGGAGCCAAGCCTGTGTGCTTTTGGAGTGGTTTAGTTGGAAGAACTGGGAATAGGTTTTCATGGTCCTCACACTAAACAAGATGCCCATTGTTCTTCAATTAGCACATCAGCCCCAGATCCGGACATGCCTGGGATCTTCCGTAGAGGACCGAACGGTAGATACGCTACGATATGGCAGGCCAGACTGCATGGATGGGTGCTGCTGATGGAGATACCCCTGGTCTGCTGTTGGAGAGGGTCCCATTCTCACTTAACCTCCAAGCTGATAGCACTTTTCATGACTTGAGTTATCATTTGAAAGATATTTTGGAATGTGGGTTACACAGCCACTGTGAAGATGGTAGTCTTGGTAGGTAATCAGACCAGTGATAGCCTGTACTGACGGACATGTTGTTTGATTTGAATACATCACAGAAAACCTCTTGTTAATTTCATGCCATTTAGTGTAAACTAAACAACCTTTAGTGATCTTTAGTTGAAGGGGTTGATTTAAAGTGGTTGCTGTGTGGACTGCATGCCTCCTCAGTCTTCTCAGTTAGCCTGAGGTTTAGAACAGTTAGGAACAGGAGACTGCTCCAGCCTCTGAGCTATAGGTCTGTGTTTATCCTTAAATCATAATGTTCACATTAAAGTTTCAAGTTTTATTAGACATTTGTACAGGATACACATAGTATACACCGTCCAATGAAATGCTTAGGTTCATTCTCGACAACACAACAATAATAACAAATAAGAAAAGAAAGAATAGGAACATAAAGTAAATGGCTCCGTAGAATAGAATAAACATTTAAAGTAGTACGTATTCTGATCTAATAAATATTATTGGGCTAGTAACTTCTCAACACTCCTCCCCAACGCTATTTTCCAGACACTTCTTAGTTCTTAAGCTGAATAAAAGCAATAATAAGCTTATGGAGCTCTAATTTTAGGCACGTGGTTGAAACACTTAGTAAGGCTTTGTTCACAGTAACATGGGTCTGGCGTGTGTGTTTGTACAGCCACTGTGGCTGCCTCGTCCTCACCTGAACTAACGGAGCAGCCCGGCAGCTCAACATGTCAGGGAGAGACAGAGGTAGAGGCAGAGACTAAGGCAGATGCCGGGGCAGAGACAGAGACTGAGACAGAGGGAGAGACGGAGGCAGAGGCAGAGATTGAGGCAGAGGGAGAGACGGAGGCAGAGACTGAGGCAGAGCGAGAGATGGAGGCAGAGGCAGAGGCAGAGTCTAAGGCAGATGCCGGGGCAGAGACAGAGGGAGAGACGGAGGCAGAGACTGAGACAGAGGGAGAGACGGAGGCAGAGGCAGAGACTGAGGCAGAGGGAGAGACGGAGGCAGAGGCAGAGACAGAGGGAGAGACGGAGGCAGAGGCAGAGACTGAGGCAGAGCGAGAGATGGAGGCAGAGGCAGAGATTGAGGCAGAGACTGAGGCAGAGGCAGAGACTGAGGCAGAGACGGAGGCAGAGGCAGAGACTGAGGCAGAGCGAGAGATGGAGGCAGAGGCAGAGTCTAAGGCAGATGCCGGGGCAGAGACAGAGGGAGAGACGGAGACAGAGACTGAGACAGAGGGAGAGATGGAGGGAGAGGCAGAGACTGAGGCAGAGGGAGAGACGGAGGCAGAGGCAGAGACAGAGGGAAAGACGGAGGCAGAGGCAGAGACTGAGGCAGAGCGAGAGATGGAGGCAGAGGCAGAGACTGAGGCAGAGACTGAGGCAGAGGCAGAGACTGAGGCAGAGACGGAGGCAGAGACTGAGACAGAGGGAGAGATGGAGGCAGAGGCAGAGACTGAGGCAGAGCGAGAGATGGAGGCAGAGGCAGAGACTGAGGCAGAGGGAGAGACGGAGGCAGAGACTGAGGCAGAGGGAGAGACGGAGGCAGAGACTGAGGCAGAGCGAGAGACGGAGGCAGAGGCAGAGACTGAGGCAGAGCGAGAGACGGAGGCAGGAGCAGGGGTCAATATAACACCCAGACTGCTGTTAGAAATACACCAACAATATACTGCTAATATCAATGGACGCTAATCAAAGATACTGTTGCAGCCTATTAACTAGTCAATGAAGCATACAAAACACAACAGTGTTTTCTGTAAACACTCAGCATGATACTGCACTAGAGCTTTCCCACCAGATACAGATAGCGTGCCATCAGATGAACATAACAATATTTAACTCATAATTCTGATGCAGCTAGTACTGGGATCCCACACAAATCAAACATAGCACATGAAAGAGTAGTGATGCATCTGACAACAAAATGACTGAGTCTATGTGCAATCTGGTTGCAATTCCAGAGAAGAAAAGTGAAATGAAGTTTCACTACCTGGACATTTTGTAATGACTCAACGGCTCCCGTTGGGAACACTAAGAACAAAACAGACATGACAATCTTCTTCTAAGTTGAACAGAATCACGCAACCATCTCTCCTTTTCTCATAGCCAGACACGGGGTGGCTGGGAACATGACAGAACACACATATGTAGGCCACAGGCAAATACACAGTCTGTGTCCCAGATGTCACACTGTTCCCTAGTGCACAACTTTCGAGCAGGGCCCAAAGGGCATACCCATAAGGTCAAACATACACCACCGTTCAAAAGTTTTGGGTCACTTAGACATGTCTACACTGTATTTCTGATCAATTTGATGTTATTTTAATGGACCAACGATGTGCTTTTCTTTGAAAAACAAGAACATTTCAAAGTGACCCCAAACTTTTGAACAGTAGGGTAGTGCACTATGTAGGGAATAGGGTGCCATTTGGGATGCTTCCAAGGATACACATAAGTTATACACTAAAACATGCACTCTTACACATTTGACTGAGTGATGAGAGTGGTGTGGTCAAGTTTGAGCCTATACTGGATAACAATCTATTCATTGTTGTATTCAAAAACAATCTTCCCATTGTTATTCACTGATTTTGACTGATGTTATTGAATTGATCACATTTTCACACAAATGAAATGAATACCTCTTGAGAGAAAACGCCAGGGCCAAAACACCAAGGGCAAGTTTTTTTGGCAACCTTCCACACTTAGAGGTTTAGTTTTCTCTGCAGCGAGGAAAGGAAACCATTCCCGTTTGTTTGAATTACAACTGATGGGAAACAGATATACTCAGTTTAGAAAAAAATGTAACTTTTTCATTGAAGTTGAATAACATATTAAATAATTTGTATTATTCTCAGTATGATACTAATCATTACAAAAATATTTAATAAAGCTGTCATAAAACTGAGTACAAAACCAACAGATTAATTTCAGTCACGATTACTGTCATTACCAGCCAGAACAGATGGAAAGTGTTTGTTTTGGTACAAATATTTGTCAAATTCCTAGACACCAAAACTTCAAGTGAACTGAACTTGTACTTCTAGATGCGAGAGAGAGAGAGAGAGAGAGAGAGAGAGAGAGAGAGAGAGAGAGAGAGAGAGAGAGAGAGAGAGAGAGAGAGAGAGAGAGAGAGAGAGAGAGAGAGAGAGAGAGAGAGAGAGAGAGAGAGAGAGAGAGAGAGAGAGAGAGAGAGAGAGAGAGAGAGAGAGAGAGAGAGAGAGAGAGAGAGAGAGAGAGAGAGAGAGAGAGAGAGAGAGAGAGAGAGAGAGAGAGGGAGGGAGAGAGAGAGAGAGAGAGAGAGAGAGAGAGAGAGAGAGAGAGAGAGAGAGAGAGAGAGAGAGAGAGAGAGAGAGAGAGAGAGAGAGAGAGAGAGAGAGAGAGAGAGAGAACGAGAAAGAGAGAGAGAGAGAGAGAGAGAGAGAGAGAGAGAGAGAGAGAGAGAGAGAGAGAGAGAGAGAGAGAGAGAGAGAGAGAGAGAGAGAGAAACCAGTATGCTGCAATTCAGTTCTGTACACCAGTCGATCCTCAGTAACTTCTGTATCCCGACTCCATCTACCCCTCAGGGTCTAATGCCTAATCCATCCATGCTCCTTCATATGGAATATAAAATGGGCTATAACATCAAATATGAAAAGCAAAAATGGCTTGTTAGAGACCAGATCTGCAGAGTTGAATATATTTAAAATAGGATACTTAAATACATAAAGAACACAAAGTGGTAAAAAAAAAAATATTGTCCAAGAGCAGTCAGCTTCCATGGGTTATGGAAAGCAAGGAAAGCCCCAGGAATTTTTGCCACTAAGTTAAACAAAGAGGGGAACAGGGCCAGGCACAAACATGTGGTTACTGTTGTAGCCTGGCTCTGGACACACTGATGTATAGAATTACCCATTTAACAACAATTACACATTCTCTGTAGACACAGCTCACCTTCCCACCTCATTTTACCAGAACCCCAAAATATGAGACATCCTATATTTAGTTACAGTGCATTCAGAAAGTACTCAGACCCCTTCAATTTTTATACATTTTGTTACGTTACAGCCTTTTTTAAATGAATTAAATAAATGTTTTCCCCATCAATCTACACACAATACCCAATAATAAAGTGAAAACAGGTTTTAAGACATTTTTGCAAATGTATTAAAAATAAAAAACGGAAATACCTTACTTGTATAAGTATTAAGACCCTTTGCTATGACACTCAAAATTGAGCTCAGGTGCATCCTGTTTCCATTGATCATCCTTGAGATGTTTCTACAACTTGATGGGAGTCCACCTGTGGTAAATTCAATTGATTGGACATGATTTGGAAAGGCACACACCTGTCTATATAAGGTCCAACAGTTGACAGTGCATGTCAGGGCAAAAACCAGGCCATGAGGTTGAAGGAATTGTCCTTAGAGCATCGAGAGGATTGTGTCGAGGCACAGATCTGGGGAAGGGTACCAAAACATTTCTGCAGCATTGAAAGTCTGTAAGAACACAGTGGCCTCTACGGTGAAGCATATAGTGAATTTCAATTCCACTGCATTGGGGCGGCAGGTAGCCAAGTGGTTAGAGCATTGGACTAGTAACTGAAAGGTAGCAAGATCCAATCCCAAGCTGACAAGGTAAAAATCTATCATTCTGCCCCTGAACAAGGCAGTTAACCCACTGTTCCTAGGCTGTCATTGAAGGTAAGAATTTGTTCTTAACTGACTTGCCTAGTTAAATAAAGGTAAAAATATATATGTAATTTAGCTGTGCCCATTTCCTTTTGGCTATAGGTACTCATTATATCACAGGGATGGTGTCAATTCAATTACAATTACATAACTTAATTACTGAATTGAAATGGAACTGACCCAAACCCTGGTCTATAGTACACCAGTTCAACCTTTTGCTCTCCACAGCCCTGTAGAACCAGCTGATACTGCAGACAGTAGCCTTCACTCTCACTGGGGCTTGGTCCCAAATGGCAGCTTATTCACTGTATAGTGCACTACTTTTGAACAGAGACATTTTGGGCACTGGGTGTACCTTAGATCTGTGGGAGCTAGCGCTGCACAGTGGGGTTTATGCATCTAAACCTTTACATGTGTCAGTGATTGTGGTTGAACTAGGAGATGGCCTGTGCTGAACAAACTCTCAGCAATGTCGCCTTGTCATCCTATGCTACGCTATTTGACATGCCCTGCAGGGAAGAGAACATTCTAGAGAAGGGGAAGTATGTGTATCTATTTACATATTGTAGTCCAAGTGGAAAATACTCTTATTTGGTCGGCTTGGTCCACTTATATATTTAAATAGTATGTTTCTCATGGAAAGGAAATTACTCTGTTTTGGTCCAGTGCATCAGGGGCAGACTGAGATAAAAATGCAGCCTTGGCATTTCAGCCACACAAACCCACATCACCGTGTGCACACTCTGCCTGTATGTCTGTCAATCTGTCTGTCTGTCTGTTACTCCCAAGCATAGCCGCGGAAAGGGGGGTGCAGAATAATTGTTTTTGCCGTGCTACAGATGGCTAATACAGGGCTAGTAAAGGTCCCGTGAGTTACTTTTGATGAAAAAATAAAAAGTCATATTTTTACAGTTCTACAGTGAAGCATGGTGAAGGCAGCATCATACTGTGGGGATGTTTTTCAGTGGCAGGGACTGGGAGACCAGTCCGGATCGAGGGAAAAATTAACGGAGAAAAGTACAGCTAGATCGTTGATGAAAACCTGTTCCAGAGCACTCAGGACCTCCGACTGGGGGCGAAGGTTCACCTTCCAACAGGACAATGACCGTAAGCACACAGCCAAGACAACACAGAAGTGGCACCGGGACAAGTCTCTGAATGTCCTTGAGTGGCCCAGCCAGAGCCCGAACTTGAACCCGATCGAGCATTTCTGGAGAGACCAGAAATAGCTGTGCAAATCAAATCAAATTGTTTTTGTCACATGTGCCGAATTCAATGAATACAAGCCCAACATTGCAGTTCAAGAAATAGAGTTAAGAAAATATTTACGAAAGTACATTTCTTTTGGAACAATTACTTGTGTCATGCACAAAGAAGTTGTCCTAACCAACTTGCCAAAACTATAGTGTGTTAACAAGAAATTTGTGGAGTAGTGGAAATACGGGTTTTAATGACTTCAACCTAAGTGTATGTAAACTTCTGACTTCAACTGTATGTAAATGTCATATGTCAGTTATTTATTTTTTATTTTTTTGCAAAACAATCTAAAAACCTGTTTTTGCTTTGTCATTATGGGGTATTGCTTGTATATTGATGGGGGGGGAACAATTTAATACATTTGTCTGTAACGAAACAAAATGTTGAAAATTCAAGGGGTCTGAATACTTTCTGAATGCACTGTAAGCCTAGTATCACTGGGACCAGTAGAAGAGGGGACCACACTGCCTGTGCTGGGCCCAGCAACATCCTATGCTAACACTTTATTTTAAGGGTCCATAATAAACCACTAAAACTAGAAAAATATTTAAATGTTTGTAATAAAAATTAAAAAGGTATTTACAAGCAAAACCAGTCATTTACAAATCGTTTGCTCAGCATGTATTAATCATTACTACCACATTTGTACTTGTTAGTAAGCTAGTTATTCACACATGTATATACACTACAAATCAAATCAAATGTATTTATATAGCCCTTCGTACATCAGGTGATATCTCAAAGTGCTGTACAGAAACCCAGCCTAAAATCCTGAACAGCAAGAAATGCAGTTGTTGAAGCACATTGGCTAGGAAAAACTCCCTAGAAAGGCCAAAACCTAGGAAGAAACCTAGAGAGGAACCAGGCTCTGGGGGGGGGCAGTCCTCTTCCGGCTGTGCCGGGTGGAGATTATAACAGAACATGGCCAAGATGTTCAAATGTTCAAAAATGACCAGCATGGTCAAATAATAGGTCTGGGACAGGTAGCACGTCCGGTGAACAGGTCAGGATTCCATAGCCACAGGCAGAACAGTTGAAACTGGAGCAGCAGCATGGCCAGGTGGACTGGGGACAGCAAGGAGTCATCATGCCAGGTAGTCCTGAGGCATGATCCTAGGGCTCAGGTCCCCCGAGAGAGAGAAAGAAAGAGAGAAAGAGAGAATTAGAGAGAATATACTTAAATTCACACAGGACACCGGATAACACAGGAGAAGTACTCCAGAAATAACAAACTGACCCTAGCCCCCCGACACATAAACTACTGCAGCATAAATACTGGAGGCTGAGACAGGAGGGGTCAGGAGACACTGTGGCCCCATCCGATGATACCCCCGGACAGGGCCAAACAGGAAGGATATAACCCCACCCACTTTGCCAAAGCACAGCCCCCACACCACTAGAGGGATACCTTCAACCACCAACTTACCATCCTGAGATAAGGCCGAGTATAGCCCACAAAGATCTCCGCCACGGCACAACCCAAGGGGGGGCGCCAACCCAGACAGGAAGATCACATCAGTGACTCAACCCACTCAAGTGACGCACCCCTCCTAGGGATGGCATGAAAGAGCATCAGTAAGCCAGTGAATCCGCCCCTGTAATAGGGTTAGAGGCAGAGAATCCCAGTGGAAAGAGGGGAACCGGCCAGGCAGAGACAGCAAGGGCGGTTCGTTGCTCCAGAGCCTTTCCGTTCACCTTCACACACATTGGCCAGACTACACTCAATCATGTGACCCACTGAAGAGATGAGTCTTCAATAAAGACTTAAAGGTTGAGAACGAGTTTGCGTCTCTCACATGGGTAGGCAGACCATTCCATAAAAATGGACCTCTATAGGAGAAAGCCCTGCCTCCAGCTGTTTGCTTAGAAATTCTAAGGACAATTAGGAGGCCTGCATCTTGTGACCGCAGCGTGCGTGTAGGTATGTACGGCAGGATCAAATCAGAGAGATAGGTAGATGCAAGCCCATGTAATGCTTTGTAGGTTAGCAGTAAAACCTTGAAATCAGTCATTGCCTTGACAGGAAGCCAGTGTAGGGAGGCTAGCACTGGAGTAATATGATCAAATTATTTGGTTCTAGTCAGGATTCTAGCAGCCATATTTAGCACTAACTGAAGTTTATTTTGTGCTTTATCTGGGTAGCCAGAAAGTAGAGCATTGCAGTAGTCTAACCTAGAAGTAACAAAAGCATGGATTAATTTTGTGCATCATTTTTGGACAGAAAGTTTCTGATTTTTGCAATGTTACGTAGATGGAAAAAAGCTGTCCTTGAAACAGTCTTGATATGTTCGTCAAAAGAGAGATCAGGGTCCAGAGTAACGCCGAGGTCCTTCACAGTTTTATTTGAGACGACTGTACAACCATTAAGATTAATTGTCAGATTCAACAGAAGATCTCTTTGTTTCTTGGGACCTAGAACAAGCATCTCTGTTTTGTCCGAATTTAAAAGTAGAAAGTTTGTAGCCATCCACTTCCTTATGTCTGAAACACAGGCTTCTAGCGAGGCTTCACCGTGTTTCATTGAAATGTACAGATGTGTGTCATCCGCATAGCAGTGAAAGTTAACATTATGTTTTTTCGAATGACATCCCCAAGAGGTAAAATATATAGTGGAAACAATAGTGGTCCTAAAACAGAACCTTGAGGAACAACAAAATTTACAGTTGATTTGTCAAAGGATAAGCCATTGACATAGACAAACTGATATCTTTCCGACAGATAAGATCTTAACAAGGCCAGAACTTGTCCGTGTAGACCAATTTGGGTTTCCAATCTCTCCAAAAGAATGTGGTGATCGATGGTATCAAAAGCAGCACTAAGGTCTAGGAGCACGAGGACAGTTTGCGGTCACTTAGAAATGTCCATGTTTTTGAAAGAAAAGCACATTTTTGTTCATTAAAATAACATAAATTGATCAGAAATGCAGTGTAGACATTGTTAATGTTGTAAATGACTATTGTAGCTGGAAATGGCAGATTTTTTATGGAATATCTACATAGGCGTACAGAGGCCCATTATCACAACCATCACTCCTGTGTTCCAATGGCACATTGTGTTAGCTAATCCAAGTTTATCATTTTAAAAGGTTAATTGATCATTAGAAAACCCTTTTGCAATTATGTTAGCACAGCTGAAAACTGTTGTCCTGATGAAAGAAGCAATAAAACGGGCCTTTTAAGACTAGTTGAGTACTTGTTGACATGGAGCTCCGCCGATCCATCACGACTGGTCTGCCGACATAATTCTGTCCGTTGTGCCCTCAACCGCCCTTTGCCGGACGTCGGAGAAGACGCTTCTGCTAGCCCCAGCCTGCTATCTTTATGAACGCCGTGTCTCCCGCTAGCTAGCGTAGTAACGACTACCTAACGGCTTCCCTGTTCCATCTATTGCTGTTCACTGGACCCTATGATCACCTGGCTACATAGCTGATGCCTGTTTGACTGGTCATTAATCACGGTACTCCATTTTGTTTATCAGTCTCGAACTCAGACCCTGTGTGTAGTTAACTGACCCTCTCCGCCCATTCATTGCCATTTTACTTGTTGTTGTTGTCTTCGCTGATTAGCTGTTGTTGTCTTACCAGTTGTTGTCTTAGCTAGCTCTTCCAATCATCACCTGTGATTGCTTTATGCCTTGCTTTATGTCTCTCTCTAATATCAATATGCCTTGTATACTGTTGTTTGGGGTAGTTATCATTGTTTTATTTTATATGCCTCAGATACCTCTTTTGTCCCAACTCCCAACTCACACACATGTGGTGACATTACCTAGCATAACTACTGCCTCCAGAGATGCAACCTCTCTCATCGTCACTCAATGCCTAGGTTTATCTCCACTGTACCTGCACCCTACCATACCCGTCTGTACATTATGCCCTGAATCTATTCTACCACGGCCAGAAATCTGTTCCTATTATTATCTGTTCCCAACGTATTAGACAACCAGTTTTGATTGCATTTAGCCGTACCCTCATCCTACTCCTCCTCTGTTTCTCAGGTGATGTAGAGGTTAACCCAGGCCCTGTGTGTCCCCAGGCGCTCTCATTCGTTGACTTCTGTAACCGTAAAAGCCTTGGTTTCATGCATGTTAACATCAGAAGCCTCCTCCCTAAGTTTGTTTTACTCACTGCTTTAGCACACTCCGCCAACCCCGATGTGCTTGCCGTGTCTGAATCCTGGCTTAGGAAGGCCACCAAAATGACAACATTTTCCATAAAGATAGAACTGCCAAAGGGGGAGGAGTTGCAATCTACTGCAGAGATAGACTGCAAAGTTCCAGGTCTATGCCCAATCAGTTCAAATACACCTCTGCTGTTTTCATTCGGGATCTCAACAATCACTGCCTCATTGTCTGCATCCTTTATGGGTTCGTGGTCAAACGACGACCCCTCATCACTTTCTAACACTCCCTAAAACACTTCTGTGAACAGGCCTTTCTAATCGACCTGGCCCGGGTATCCTGGAAGGATATTGACCTCATCCTGTCAGTAGAGGATGCCTGGTTGTTATTTAAAAGTAATTTTCTTACCGTCTTAAATAAGCAAGCCCTTTCAAAAAATGTAGAACTAAGAACAAATATAGCCCTTGGTTCACTCCAGACCTGACTGCCCTTGACCAGCACAAAAACATCCTGTGGCGTACTGCACTAGCATCGAATAGTCCCCGCAATATGAAACTTTTCAGGGAAGTCAGGAACCAATACACACAGTCAGTTAGGAAAGCAAAGGCTATTTTTTTCAAACAGAAATTTGCATCCTGCAGCTCTAACTCCAACAAGTTCTGGGACACTGTAAAGTCCATGGAGAATAAGAGTACCTCCTCCCAGCTGCCCACTGCACTGAGGCTAGGAAACACTGTCACCACCGATAAATCCATGATAATCGAGAATAATGGATAAGCATTTCTCTACAGCTAGCCATGCTTTCTTCCTGGCTACCCCAACTCCGGCCAACAGCTCCGCACGCCCCGCAGCTACTTACCCAAGCCTCCCCAGTTTCTCATTCACCCAAATCCAAATAGCAGATGTTCTGAAAGATCTGCAAAACCTGGATCCCTACAAATCAGCTGGGCTAGACAAATCTGGACCCTCTCTTTCTAAAAATTATCCACCACCATTGTTGCAACCCCTATTACTAGTCCAAAGTCTTTGAAAGCCAAGTTAACAAACAGATCACTGACCATTTCGAATCCCACCGTACCTTCTCCGCTGTGCAATCCGGTTGCCGAGCTGGTCACGAGTGCGCCTCAGCCACGCTCAAGGCACTAATGATACCATAACCGCCATCGATAAAATAATCAAATCAAATCCAATTTTATTTGTCACATACACATAGTTAGCAGATGTTAATGTGAGTGTAGCGAAATGCTTGTGCTTCTAGTTCCGACAATGCAGTAATAACCAACAAGTAATCTAACTAACAATTCCAAAACTACTGTCTTATACACAGTGTAAAGGGATAAAGAATATGTACATAAAGATATATGAATGAGTGATAGTACAGAGCAGCATAGGCAAGATACAGTAGATGGTATACACTGCCCCTACTCGGATGGTATCGCGCCGTCCCAACCTTCGCTCTCTCTCCCCCGCTACTCTCTCCTCTTCCATCCTATCATCTCTTCCCTCCGCTCAAACCTTCTCCCACCTATCTCCTGATTCTGCCTCCTCAACCCTCCTCTCCTCCCTCTCTGCATCCCTTGACTCTCTATGTCCCCTATCCTCCAGGCCGGCTCGGTCCTCCCCTCCCGCTCCGTGGCTCGATGACTCATTGCGAGCTCACAGAACAGGGCTCCGGGCAGCCGAGCGGAAATGGAGGAAAACTCGCCTCCCTGCGGACCTGGCATCCTTTCACTCCCTCCTCTCTACATTTTCCTCCTCTGTCTCTGCTGCTAAAGCCACTTTCTACCACGCTAAATTCCAAGCATCTGCCTCCAACCCTAGGAAGCTCTTTGCCACCTTCACCTCCCTCCTGAATCCTCCGTCCCCTCCCCCCCCCTCCTCCCTCTCTGCAGATGACTTCGTCAACCATTTTGAAAAGAAGGTCGACGACATCCGATCCTCGTTTGCTAAGTCAAACGACACCGCTGGTTCTGCTCACACTGCCCTACCCTGTGCTCTGACCTCTTTCTCCCCTCTCTCTCCAGATGAAATCTCGCGTCTTGTGACGGCCGGCCGCCCAACAACCTGCCCGCTTGACCCTATCCCCTCCTCTCTTCTCCAGACCATTTCCGGAGACCTTCTCCCTTACCTCACCTCGCTCATCAACTCATCCCTGACCGCTGGCTACGTCCCTTCCGTCTTCAAGAGAGCGAGAGTTGCACCCCTTCTGAAAAAACCTACACTCGATCCCTCCGATGTCAACAATTACAGACCAGTATCCCTTCTTTCTTTTCTCTCCAAAACTCTTGAACGTGCCGTCCTTGGCCAGCTCTCCCGCTATCTCTCTCTGAATGACCTTCTTGATCCAAATCAGTCAGGTTTCAAGACTAGTCATTCAACCGAGACTGCTCTCCTCTGTATCACGGAGGCGCTCCGCACTGCTAAAGCTAACTCTCTCTCCTCTGCTCTCATCCTTCTAGATCTATCGGCTGCCTTCGATACTGTGAACCATCAGATCCTCCTCTCCACCCTCTCCGAGTTGGGCATCTCCGGCGCGGCCCACGCTTGGATTGCGTCCTACCTGACAGGTCGCTCCTACCAGGTGGCGTGGCGAGAATCTGTCTCCTCACCACGCGCTCTCACCACTGGTGTCCCCCAGGGCTCTGTTCTTGGCCCTCTCCTATTCTCGCTATACACCAAGTCACTTGGCTCTGTCATAACCTCACATGGTCTCTCTTATCATTGCTATGCAGACGACACACAATTAATCTTCTCCTTTCCCCCTTCTGATGACCAGGTGGCGAATCGCATCTCTGCATGTCTGGCAGACATATCAGTGTGGATGACGGATCACCACCTCAAGCTGAACCTCGGCAAGACGGAGCTGCTCTTCCTCCCGGGGAAGGACTGCCCGTTCCATGATCTCGCCATCACGGTTGACAACTCCATTGTGTCCTCCTCCCAGAGCGCCAAGAACCTTGGCGTGATCCTGGACAACACCCTGTCGTTCTCAACCAACATCAAGGCGGTGGCCCGTTCCTGTAGGTTCATGCTCTACAACATCCGCAGAGTACGACCCTGCCTCACACAGGAAGCGGCGCAGGTCCTAATCCAGGCACTTGTCATCTCCCGTCTGGATTACTGCAACTCGCTGTTGGCTGGGCTCCCTGCCTGTGCCATTAAACCCCTTCAACTCATCCAGAACGCCGCAGCCCGTCTGGTGTTCAACCTTCCCAAGTTCTCTCACGTCACCCCGCTCCTCCGTTCTCTCCACTGGCTTCCAGTTGAAGCTCGCATCCGCTACAAGACCATGGTGCTTGCCTACGGAGCTGTGAGGGGAACGGCACCTCAGTACCTCCAGGCTCTGATCAGGCCCTACACCCAAACAAGGGCACTGCGTTCATCCACCTCTGGCCTGCTCGCCTCCCTACCACTGAGGAAGTACAGCTCCCGCTCAGCCCAGTCAAAACTGTTCGCTGCCCTGGCCCCTCAATGGTGGAACAAACTCCCTCACGACGCCAGGACAGCGGAGTCAATCACCACCTTCCGGAGACACCTGAAACCCCACCTCTTTAAGGAATACCTAGGATAGGATAAGTAATCCCTCTCACCCCACCCCCCCTAAGTTTTAGATGCACTATTGTTAAGTGACTGTCCCACTGGATGTCATAAGGTGAATGCACCAATTTGTAAGTCGCTCTGGATAAGAGCGTCTGCTAAATGACTTAAATGTAAAAATGTTAAATGAGTACAGTATATACATATGAGATGAGTATGTAAACAAAGTGGCATAGTTAAAGTGGCTAGTGATACATGTATTACATAATGATGCAGTGGATGATATAGAGTACAGTATATACGTATGCATATGAGATGAATAATGTAGGGTATGTAACATTATATAAGGTAGCATTGTTTAAAGTGACTAGTGATATATTTGACATCAATTTCCATCAATTTCCATTATTAAAGGGTCTGGAGTTGAGTAAGTATGTTGGCAGCAGCCACTCAATGTTAGTGGTGGCTGTTTAACAGTCTGATGGCCTTGAGATAGAAGCTGTTTTTCAGTCTCTCGGTCCCAGCTTTGATGCACCTGTACTGACCTTCGCCTTCTGGATGATAGCGGGGTGAACAGGCAGTGGCTCGGGTGGTTGTTGTCCTTGATGATCTTTATGGCCTTCCTGTAACATCGGGTGGTGTAGGTGTCTTGGAGGGCAGGTAGTTTGCCCCCGGTGATGCGTTGTGCAGACCTCACTACCCTCTGGAGAGCCTTACGGTTGTTGGCGGAGCAGTTGCCGTACCAGGCAGTGATACAGCCTGACAGGATGCTCTCGATTGTGCATCTGTAGAAGTTTGTGAATGCTTTTGGTGACAAGCCGAATTTCTTCAGCCTCCTGAGGTTGAAGAGGCGCTGCTGCGCCTTCTTCAAAATGCTGTCTGTGTGGGTGGACCAATTCAGTTTGTCCGTGATGTGTACGCCGAGGAACTTAAAACGTACTATCCTTTCCACTACTGTCCCGTCAATGTGGATAGGGGGATGCTCCCTCTGCTGTTTCCTGAAGTCCACAATCATCTCCTTAGTTTTGTTGAC
Organism: Oncorhynchus gorbuscha; assembly: GCF_021184085.1. Taxonomy (NCBI): domain Eukaryota; kingdom Metazoa; phylum Chordata; class Actinopteri; order Salmoniformes; family Salmonidae; genus Oncorhynchus; species Oncorhynchus gorbuscha. Next base: position 70,191,971 of record NC_060187.1, on the reverse strand, counting down.
GTTGAGTGTGAGGTTATTTTCCTGACACCACACTCTGAGGGCCCTCACCTCCTCCCTGTAGGCCGTCTCGTCGTTGTTGGTAATCAAGCCTACCACTGTTGTGTCGTCCGCAAACTTGATGATTGAGTTGGAGGCGTGCGTGACCACGCAGTCGTGGGTGAACAGGGAGTACAGGAGAGGGCTCAGAACGCACCCTTGTGGGGCCCCAGTGTTGAGGATAAGCGGGATGGAGATGTTGATCCCTACCCTCACCACCTGGGGGCGGCCCGTCAGGAAGTCCAGTACCCAGTTGCACAGGGCGGGGTCGAGACCCAGGGTTTCGTGCTTGATGACGAGCTTGGAGGGTACTATGGTGTTGAATGCCGAGCTGTAGTCGATGAACAGCATTCTCACATAGGTATTCCTCTTGTCCAGATGGGTTAGGGCAGTGTGCAGTGTGGTTGAGATTGCATCGTCTGTGGACCTATTTGGGCGGTAAGCAAATTGGAGTGGGTCTAGGGTGTCAGGTAGGGTGGAGGTGATATGGTCCTTGACTCGTCTCTCAAAGCACTTCATGATGACGGAAGTGAGTGCTACGGGGCGGTAGTCGTTTAGCTCAGTTACCTTAGCTTTCTTGGGAACAGGAACAATGGTGGCCCTCTTGAAGCATGTGGGAACAGCAGACTGGTATAGGGATTGATTGAATATGTCCGTAAACACACCGGCCAGCTGGCGCGGCTGGGGATGCCGTCTGGGCCTGCAGCCCTGCGAGGGTTAACACGTTTAAATGTCTTACTCACCTCGGCTGCAGTGAAGGAGAGTCTGCATGTTTCCGTTGCAGGCCGTGTCAGTGGCACTCTATTGTCCTCAAAGCGGGCAAAAAATGTATTTAGTCTGCCTGGGAGCAAGACATCCTGGTCCGTGAATGGGCTGTGTAGCCGTCTTCATCGACCTGGCCAAGGCTTTCGTCTCTGTCAATCACCGTATTCTTATCGGCAGACTCAACAGCCTTGGTTTCTCAAATGACTGCTTCACCTGGTTCACTAACTACTTCTCAGATAGAGTTCAGTGTGTCAAATCGGAGGGCCTGTTCTCCGGACCTCTGGCAGTCTCTATAGGGGTACCACAGGGTTAAATTCTCGGGCCTGCTCTTTACTCTGTATATATCAATGATGTCGCTCTTTCTGCGGGTGATTCCACCTCTACGCAGACGACCCCACTCTGTATACATCTGGCCCTTCTTTGGACACTGTGTTTAACCTCTCTGGGCTAAGGGGCAGTATCCTGAATTTCATCTGTCTGACGTGCCCAATGTAAACTGTCTGTTACTCAGGTCCAGAAGCTAGGCTATGCATATAAATAGTATTATTGGATGGAAAACACTCTGAAGTTTCTAAAACTGTTCAAATAATGTCTGTGAGTATAACAGAACTGATATGACAGGGTAGAACCAGAGGAAAATCCATCCGGAAATTTTTTTTTTGAGCTCCCAGGCCATTCCTGTTGGCCTTTTGACTTTCCAACCAGAAAGGACCAAGATTTGGGTCGCAGTCCTCAGACAATAATATGCTATGCTTTCGCCGTGAAGCCTATTGAAAATAGGACAAAGCGGTTCAATTACCAAGATTCTAAGCTAAAGAATGATGTATGACAAGTGTATTTTCATGAAGGTTTAATATTACGATTTTTGTATTTGGAATTTCGCGCACTGCAATTTCACCGGATGTTGCCGTAGTGGCACGCTAGCGGGACACCAAGCCCATTGAGGTTTTAACAAACCTCCAAATGAGCTTCAATGCCATACAACACTCCTTCCATGGCCACCAACTGCTCTTAAACACTAGTAAAACTAGCATCACTACTCTGGACGGTTCTGACTTAGAATATGTGGACAACTACGAATACAGACTCATATTAAGCATTTCCAATCCAAACTTAAATCTAGAATCCGCTTCCTATTTCGCAGCAAAGCCTCCTTCACTCTCACTCCCAATCATACCCTCGTAAAACTAAATATCCTACTGATCCTCGACTTCGGCGGTGTCATTTACAAAATAGCCTCCAACACTCTACTCAGCAATTTGGATGCAGTCTATCACAGTTCCATCCATTTTGTCACCAAAGCCCCATATACCACCCACCACTGCGACCTGTATGCTCTCGTCACCTGGCCCTCGCTACATATTCGTCGCCAGACCCACTGGCTCCAGGTCATCTATAAGTCTTTTCTAGGTAAAGCTCCGCCTTATTTCAGCTCACTGGTCACCATAACAACAACCACCCATAGCACGTGCTCCAGCAGGTATATCTTACTGGTCATCCCCAAAGCCAACACCTCCTTTGGCCGCCTTTCCTTACAGTTCTCTGCTGCCAATGACTGGAACGAATTGTAAAAATCGCTGAAGTTGGAGACGTATAACTCCCTCACTAACTTTAAGCATCAGCTATCTGAGCAGCTCACCGATTACTGCAGCTGTACAGACCATCTGTAAATAGCCCATCCAAATACCTGCCTCATTCCCATATTGTTTTTATTTACTTTTTTGCTCTTTTGCACGCCAGTATTTGTACTTGCACATCATCATCTGCACATTTATCACTCGTGTTAATTTGCTGAATTTTAATTACTTAGCAACTATGTCCTATTGATTGTCTTACCTCCTTACGCCATTTGCACACACTGTATATAGATTTTTCAATTGTTATTGACTGTAGTTTTGTTCATCCCATGTGTAACTCTGTGTTGTTGTTTTTTGTCCCACTACTTTGCTTTATCTTGGCCAGGTCGCAGTTGTAAATGACAACTTTTCTCAACTGGCGAAATAAAAATGTAACTAATTAAAATCAGCAATTGTGGGTTCAATTACATGCTCAAAATGGCCAGAAACAAAGCACTTTCTTCTGAAACTCATCAGTCTATTCTTGTTCTGAGAAATTAAGGCTTTCCATGTAAGAAATTGCCACGGAACGGAAGATGTGATACAACACTGTGTACTACTCCAGTCACAGAACAGTGCAAACTGTCTCTAACCAGAATAGAAAGAGGAGTGGGAGGCCCGGGCGTTCAACTAAGCAAGAGGACAAGTACATCAGAGTGTCTAGTTTGAGAAAAAGAGGCCTCACAAGTCATCGACTGGATTAAATAGTACCTGCAAAACACCAGTCTCAACATCAACAGTGAAGAGGCGACTCCGGGATGCTGGCCTTTTCAAGCATAGTTGTGGCTGCATCATGTTATGGGTATGCTTGTAATCGTTAAGGACTGGGGAGTTTTTCAGGATTAAAAAAAACAGAATAGAGCTAAACACAGGCAAAATCCTAGAGGAAAACCTGGTTTAGTCTGCTTTCCACCAGACACTGGGAGACAAATTCACCATTCAGTAGGATAACAACCTAAAACACAAGGCCAAATCTACACTGAAGACATCTACACTGAATTTTCTTGTGTGGCCGAGTTACAGTTTTGATTTAAATGTACTTGACAATCTATGTTGAGACCTGAAAATGGTTGTCTAGCAATTAATTTTGAAAAACAATAATTGGCAAATGTTTCACAATCCAGGTGTGGAAAGATCTTAGAGACTTATCCAGAAAGACTCACAGCTAATCGCTGCACAACCCTTTTTCTTAATTTCATCCATTCATTATTTATATCTCCAGAACTCCCAATCCAGGTTTATTTCAGTAGTAAAACATTTACCACCTGTTTTGGTTGTCATGATGATGTGGTGTACTAAGCATGTGGGGACCATGAAGACTTTATGGATGTCTTTTATGAAACAGGTGCTCTGTGGTTGGATGGGACAGGCCACTCCCTCTCCAGTCTTTACTACCACCCTGGGTGCTTTATGCTTTATGTGTCACCCTCACGGCAAATTTAGATCAAAGAGTTCAGAAGGCATTGCGATGGTGACGGTGGCTTGAGGTGGGTTTGGGGCCACCTGTGTTTGTGTGAGAGCATGTTCTCATGGACAGTGTGTAATGGCCTGCTGAATGAAATCAATCTTCTCCAGAGTCGGCTACATTAACACACCAGGGCATCTACAGGTCCCAGGGACTCACACACAGACAGACATTCACGTTCCCGTAGCTTGAGACAACAGGATGCTTTCTGACTCAACACCCTCTCTGTGGCCTCTATCTCTCACTCTATCCATTCATATTTCTCTCCATCTCCCTCACCAGCTCTCTCAATTTCTCTCTCACACCCTGTAGTCTCCCCTCTTCGTCTCTCTCCCTCTTTCTCTCTCTTTTTCTCTGATGCTCGAGATTCCCCCTACTTGCTCTGTTTGACCACCCAGGGCTTTATGTAGGGAGGTGATAACTATACGAGGCTCTGCTTGAGTGGCAGACATAAGTAGCAAGAGAGAGTGAGAGAGAGGGAGAGAGAGAGAGAGAGAGAGAGAGAGAGAGAGAGAGAGAGAGAGAGAGAGAGAGAGAGAGAGAGAGAGAGTGAGGGTTAGAGACAGACAGAGTGGTAGACAGAGAGAGAGGGAGAGAGAAAGGAGAAAGCGGAGAGAGATCGCCATGGAGGTTGACTGGTTGCAGCGGAGGCAGGAGCGGGTGTTGGCATGTTGAGAGCTGAAACAGAGTCATTTGTTGCAAGAGGAGAACTTTGTAGTGAGAGGCAGGCAACGCTAGTAGGCAGTCCAAGAGAAACTGTTAAACATGTGTTAATCAAAAAACAGAACCAATCTGGTGTATTTTCAAAAGTATGAGAAGCAGACATTCTTTCTGGCAGTGGTTGGAAGGGACATGTCCCGCTGAGTTTCCTGATTGGATCAAAGAAGCAGTAGATACTACGTATCATTACCTTCCATCAAACTGAGGGCCTAGACTTCAATTAGACCAGGCTGCTTCTGGCCCCCTTGGCCCTGAATTGAACAGTCAGATGGAATTGATACGTGTGTGTGTGTGTGTGTGTGTGTGTGTGTGTGTGTGTGTGTGTGTGTGTGTGTGTGTGTGTGTGTGTGTGTGTGTGTGTGTGTGTGTGTGTGTGTGTGTGTGTGTGTGTGTGTGTGTGTGTGTGTGTGTGTGTGTGTGTGTGTGTGTGTGTGTGTGTTTTTTGAATTTATTTAATTTTTACAGGGACGGTGCACATTAATCAATGTTTCAGTAAAAGTGCCGGTTTTAGCCAGCCGGCTAATTTTCAACCGCAGTCCCTGTGCAGGTTATTAAAAACAATTACAATATAGACAATAGCAACATAGGACAAAAAGCAGCAAGACAAAATTCACGTGTGTGTGCGTGCGTGCTCCTGCGTTTAACAAACCTGATCTGACAGTGCCAAAGGCATAAGTCTTAAGAAATGTAATAAAATCTATCAATTGCGCTCATGGAAGGCTGCAGAATGTATGGCAAACAGGCCACAGAGAGCAAATGAAAATAACTGACAGAGAGAGAGAGACAAAGAGAGCGAGAGAAGGTGAGAAAGGGTGTGAAAGAGAGAGGGCGAGAGAGATTGCCATAAGGGGAGTTACTCAACCTTTAATTTGCTGTAAATGTTGTTCCAGTAATATCACTCTGATTATAATAGAATGTGACCAATGGATTTTAAATGAAAGCCATCCTCTCTTGCTCATAATTACATCCTCCTGATTCCTGCTTACAAACAAAAATCAAAGCAGGAGGCACCAGTAACTAGATCAATAAAAAAGTGGTCAGAGGAAGCAGATGCTAAGCTACCGGACTGTTTTGCTAGCACAGACTGGAATATGTTCTGGTATTCCTCCAATGGCATTGTGGAGTACACCACATCTGTCATTGGCTTCATCAATAAGTGCTTTGATGACGTTGTCACCACAGTGACCGTACGTACATACCCCATCCAGAAGCCAGGGGTTACAAGCAGCATCCGCACTGAGCTAAAGGCTAGAGCTGCCGCTTCCAAGGAGCGGGGCAATAACCCGGAAGCTTATAGGAAATCCTGTTATGCCCTCCGACAAACCACCAAACAGGCAAAGCGTCAATACAGGACTAAGATCGAGTCGTACTACACCGGCTCTGACGCTCGACGGATGTGGCAGGGCCTGTAAACACAGCCGAGAGCTGCCCAGTGACATGAGCCTACCGGACAAGCTAAACTACTTCTATGCTCGCTTCGAGGCAAATAACACTGAAACATGTATGAGAGCAACAGCTGTACCGGAAGACTGTGTGATCACTCTCTCCGCAGCCGATGTGTGTAAGAACTTTAAACAGATCAGCATTCACAAGGCTGCAGGGCCAGACGGATTACCAGGACGTGTACTGCGAGCACGTGCTGACCAACTAGCAAGTTTCTTCACTGACATTTTCAACCTCTCCCTTTCCGAGTCTGTAATACCAACATGTTTTAAGAAGACCACCATAGTTCCTGTGCCCAAGAACACTAAGGTAACCTGCCTAAATGACTACCGACCCATAGCACTCACGTCTGTAGCCATGAAGTGCTTTGAAAGGCTGGCCATGTCTCACATCAACACCATCATCCCAGAAACCCTAGACCCACTCCAATATGCATACCGCCCCAACAGATCCACAGACAATGCCATCATTATTACACTCAACACTGCCCTTTCCCAACTGGACAAGAGGAGCACTTATGTGAGAATGCTATTCATTGACTACAGCTCAGCGTTCAACACCATAGTACCGTCGAAGCTCATCACTAATCTAAGGACCCTGGGACTAAATGCCTCGTTCTGCAACTGGATCCTGGACTGGGTAGGTAACAACACATACGCCATTCTGGACTGGGTAGGTAACAACACATACGCCATTCTGATCCTCAACACAGGTTCAGTTCAGTCCCCTCCTGTACTCCCTGTTCACTCATGACTGCACGGCCAGGCACGACTCCAACACCATCATTACATTTGCAGATGACACAACAGTGGTAGGCCTGATCACCGACAACAACGAGACAGCCTATAGGGAGGATGTCAGAGACCTGGCTCTGTGGTGCCAAGACAACAACCTCTCCCTCGACGTGATCAAGACAAAGGAGATGATTGTGGACTACAGTAAAAAGAGGACCGAGCACGCCCCATACTCATCGACGGGGCTGCAGTGGAGCAGGTTGAGAGCTTCAAGTTCCTTGGTTTGCACATCACCAAAAAACTATCATGGTCCAAGCACACCATGACAGTCATGAAGCGGGCATGACAAAACCTATTCCCCCTCAGGAGACTGAAAATATTTGGCATGGGTCCTCAGATCCTCAAAAGGTTTTACAGCTGCACCATCGAGAGCTTCCTGACTGGTTACATCACTGCCTGGTATGGCAACTGCTCAGCCTCCGACCTCCAATAGGCTTCTAAACAGCTTCTACCCCCAAGCCATAAGACTCCTGAACATCTAGTCAAATGGCTACCCAGACTATTCGCATTGCCCCCCCCCCCCCCCCCTCTCCACACCACTGCCACTGTCTGTTGTCATCTATGCATAGTCACTTTAACTCTACCTACATGTCCATACTACCTCAACTAGCCGGTGCCCCGCACATTGACTCTGTACCAGCACCCCCCCTGTATATATTGTTATTTTTTTTAAACTTCTGCTCTTTAATTACTTGTTACATTTGGCTCTTATTCTTATCCATATTTTTTTAACTGCACTGTCGGTTAGTGGCTCGTAAGTAAGAATTTCACTGTTGTATTCGCAGCGTTTGACTAATACAATTTGATTTGATTTAACTTGATGCTAAATTTAGATAAGCTTCATAAAGTGGACCAACGGTTCCTGCAGAAAATACTGTAGTTGTAGCTGCCCTTAAACCTTTTTTTATATATATTAATGTTCAGATGACCTTCTGAACCAGTTCTTTTAAAATATCCACCATTTACATGAATGGCAGTTGAAGCATTTGGAGAAACATAGTTTTAATTGCTTCCAGCATATGTCACTTGTTTAAAATGTAATCTATTTAAGGCACTAGTCTAGTTCAGCATCTCATTAAAACCCAATAATGTACCTGTGCTTGTCTCAGACCTGGGTTCAAATACCATTTGAAATATTTCAAATACTTTCAGCTATTGCTTCAGCCTGCCTGGAGTGCCCGTTGGGTGGGTTTTGGCACTATTCTATTGGTTTCATTGTGCCAGGCAAACTCAATCAGGCACAGCTTAAGTATTTTCATTCATTTCAAATAATATTTGAACCCAGGTCTGGCTGGTAGTCTAAAGGAAATGAGGCAGACAGAAAACTCTCCTTACAGGCTCAATCAACCCAGAACACTCACACACACACTCAATCAACCCAGCAATTAATCACAGGTTGAATTAGCCCGGCCGGGCCCGATACAATTGTGTAATAAGTCTGATGTTGGACCTTGACGTTAAGATACATAAACATCCTGATGATAGCTTCCCCTTCATGTGAAATGCAGCATCACATTCCCATCCCAGGCCAGGGCAACAGGAGAAGAATGAGAGGAAGCCTGCATGGCCCTCTTAAATGCTATTGAATCACTGCGAGCGAGGTCGGGCGAGCCTCAGCAGCAGCCCTGCCATACAGCACAGCACTTACTGACTTATCAACTCTATACCTTTCTGTCTCTCTTTCTCTCATCTTAATAATTGAGAGGAAGACGTGTGATGAATGTGTTTAATAACTGGAGGAAATCAGAGCACTTAGGCAGCCCATCAATCTCACGGTACAGGGGTGGAAGAAGACCAGAGCTTTCCAAGTCCTTGAGATCTGGGAAGTGCTTTTTGGAGAGCTTTACCCAGATATGTGAAGACAAATTGAGAGGAATGGAGGGAGCGAGGTAGGTAGGAATGGGGGTAGAAGTAGAAAGATAGAGAGAGAGAGAGCGGGAGAGAGAGGGAGAAAGAGAGAGCGAGGTGGTTATCTAGGAGCAAAGAGGTTGTTTGAGTTCCTCAGGGCCACGAGAGGGTAGTAGACAAGGAGAGAGACCAGTTATACACGGTGGAGTTGAGAGCTCCAGAGAGACACACAGCTTACAGAGGGATGGAGATTAAAAAGGAGGACAGAGGAAAAGAAAGAAAGACAGGAGATGATAGTCTTCCTTTTCTGAAAATGTTGGATTCACAGTTTTGAAGAAGATAAAATGACCTTGCAGAATGTGCGGCAGAAAATGTGAAAAAGTATTGGACACAGATATACAAAATGACTGGAAAACAAGCTGAGATAGACAGAGGGATCAGAATGGCTAGAGAAAGTGAAGTAAGACAGGTTAAGTGTGTGTCTGCCAGCTTGATTAGTTTGAATACAACAACACAGGCTTTGATGAGATGTATTGTCAGCATGTTGTTTACACAAAGACCAGATGACCCAGCAGGTCATTACAGCTGTACCCCCAGGGCATACTAAAGAGGAGACACACATCTCACCTCTTTCTCTTACTCGACAGGGAAACCCCTACACTACACAGACTCTGTCAATCTCTTTCACTCTCTGCCTATCAATTCAATATCAATCTCCATATGTCTCTCTCAGTGTTTCTCTATCTCTCTCTCTCTCTCTCTGTGTCTCTGTTTGTCTTTCTGTGTGTCTCTCTCTGGGTCTTTCTCTCTCTATATGTCTCTCTCTCTCTCTCTCTCTGTGTGTCTCTCTTTCTCTGTGTGTCTCTTTCTCACTGTGTGTCTCCCTCTCTCTCTGTGTTTCCCTCTCTTACTGCTACTGCAGCCTCAATGAGAGGAGTTCTAGGCTGGTCTAGGCTGTGTTGTGGGTGGGTTCCCCCTCCCTCCACTCTCCTCTGAAGTGTAGTAAAGCCTGTGGAATGCTTCCCTCTTATGCCCCTTCACTTTGGTTGTAAATCTCCTGCATCCCTGCCTGGATAGCCGTTAAATGCCACATCGTCCACTCACATTTCTCCCCCAGGTTTTTTCCTTCCAAGCATAGCAAGAAACAGGAGAGAGAGAGAGAGAGAGAGAGAGAGAGAGAGAGAGAGAGAGAGAGAGAGAGAGAGAGAGAGAGAGAGAGAGAGAGAGAGAGAGAGAGAGAGAGAGAGAGAGAGAGAGAGAGAGAATAATCTAATTTACTACCACCTGTTGGTGTGCATGTCACATGCATATCAGAAACAACATACCTATGTTTAGATTATAAATAGTAAACATTTTAAAAGGTTTTGGTACATTGTGAACTTATGTTCCGCAATTACACAGGCCAGGGGGACATGGAGCGGTACAGGAAGAGGAGAGAGAGATGGATGGAGGAAGGAACACCTGCTTGCAATTTTGGAAACAGAAAACTTCAGTTCTTGGGCTTGGCTGGCACAACCACTCCGCATCATTTTTCAGATAAATCCAATATAAAGCCCATATAAACGCCAGCCCCTCTGGAGTGGGCCATGTGTGGACATTTTTGTAACGTTGCCAGAGGACCATGGAGCAACAGAGGCTACTTTAAAGGGGAAATGTGAAGAATTGCTTTTCAATCTCCCCCTCTTAGAAGTTCAGCTGACCCATGTACGGCTAAATTGGTGCGTCTGTGGGGTGGGGGTCGACTGCTTCAGGGTAGTTGACTTCACAGTTCCAGGAAGGAAGGATTTGAACAGTTATGGGATACGAGATATGAAATGTGTGTGAAAAATTTCAGTCAGTCAGTCATCTATTCATTCATTCATCCACATGAATTTAAATTGGAGAGGCCTGTGTAATTATTACAGTAAAACAAATTACATTTACCATCACCTCTATCTACAAAAAACCTGAACCATAACCTTATCCTTTTAAGTTATCAACAGACCACAAAGGAAACTGCATACCTCTGTACTTTGAGAGTATTTTTGTCTAATTTTGGTCATTTTAGTTCTTTCTAGGGGATCAGTTTTGATTTTCCTAACTATTTTTCCCAGCCACACACATTTTGCAGTTGCTTATTTGTACTGTCTAAAGTCAGTGCCTGTTTTGAGTTTGATGCAAACCATCCAACCACAAAGACAACCCCTGCTCGCTCTGTGTTCAGCTACATGTTGATTCTGTGGCCAAATTCAGGGAATATCAAAGCACACTATGCCTCTGTTTCTGTCTCCTGCTCTCCTTTATCCAGGGAATGTTCCTAATAACTATAGGGATCCTCTCTATTGTCTTGTCTGTGGACATCTCTCTCTCTCTCTTCATGTGGTTTAGACACAAAGCAGTTTGTCTTTTGACTGTCTATGACTGAAAGAAGAACTGTAATGTCACACTGTATCTCCCCCCCCAAGTGAAGAGGAAATGGAGAACACCCCTCCATATATGCTCGCAAGAGAACAAGTCAATGTAAACAATGAAATTCTCTAGAACAATGTATTTATCAGTACTAATGATCATATGTAAACCTTGTCCAAGCCAGAATGACCCATAGGATAGGAGCCTATTCCTGTACCGTGATGCACCTTAAAGGGCCTTCAGATCCTCAAAAAGTTCTATAGCTGCATCATTGAGAGCATCTGGACTGCTGCATCACCGCATCGTATGGCAACTGTTTGGGAACCGACGCAAGACGCTACAGAGAGTAGTGTGTATGGCGCAGTACATCACTGGGGCCGAGCTCCCTGCCATGCAGGACCTCCATACCAGGCGGTGTCAGAGGAAGGCCCTAAAAATAGTCAAAGACTCCAGCCACCCAATCACAGACTGTTCTCTCTGCTTTCCGCACTGCAAGTGGTACCGATTCACCAAGTCTAGAACCAACAGGACCCTGAACAGCTTCTACCCCGAAGCCATAAGACTACTAAATAGTTAACCAAATAGCTACACAGACTATCTGCTCTTTTCACTAACTCTTTTGACTCATCACACACTTGTGTTTATTTCTATCCTATTGCCTAGTCACTTTAACCCTACCTATATGTACCCATCTACCTCAATTAACTTGCACACCTGCACATTGACTCAGTACTGGTACCCCGTGTATATAGCCAAGTTAACGTTACTCATTGTGTATTTATTCCACGTCCCTTTTTCAGGACACTGTCTTTCAAAGATAAATCTTACAAATCCAAATAACTTCACAGATCTTCATTGTAAAGGGTTTAAACACTGTTTCCCATGCTTGTTCAATTAATCATAAACAATTAATGAACATGTACCCGTGGAACGGTCATGAAGACACTAACAGCTTACAGACGGTAGGCAATTAAGGTCACAGTTATGAAAACTTGGGACAATAAAGAGAACTTTCTACTGACTCTGAAAAACACCAAAAGAAAGATGCCTAGGGTTCCTGCTCATCTGCGTGAACATGCCTTAGGCATGCTGCAAGGAGGCATGAGGACTGCAGAAGTGGCCAGGGAAAAAAATTGCAATGTCCGTACTGTGAGACGCCTAAGACAGCGCTACAGGGAGACAGGATGGACAGCTGATCATCCTCGCAGTGGCAGACCAAGTGTAACAACACCTGAACAGGATCGGTACATCTGAACATCACACCTGCGGGACAGGTACAGAATGGAAACAACAACTGCCAGAGTTACACCAGGAATGCACAATCCCTCCATCAGTGCTTAGACTGTCCGCAATAGACTGAGAGGCTGGACTGAGAGCTTGTAGGCCTGTTGTATGGCAGGTCCTCACCAGACATCACCGGCAACAACATCGCTTATGGGCACAAACCCACTGTCGCTGGACCAGGCAGGACTGGCAAAAAGTGCTCTTCCCTGACCAAGCGCGGTTTTGTCTCACCAGGTGTGATGGTCGGGTTCGGGTTTATTGTCAAAGATATTTGCGTTACACCGAGGCCTGTACTCTGGAGCAGGATCAATTTGGAGGTGGAGGGTCCGTCATGGTCTGGGGCGGTGTGTCACAGCATCATCGGACTGAGCTTGTTGTCATTGCAGGCAATCTCAACGCTGTGCGTTACAGGGAAGACATCCTCCTCCCTCACGTGGTACCCTTCCTGCAGGCTCATCCTGACCATCCAATATGACAATGTCACCAGCCATACTGCTCGTTCTGTGCGTGATTTCCTGCAAGACAGGAATGGCTGTGTTCTGCCATGGCCAGCGAAGAGCCCGGATCACAATCCCATTGAGCACGTCTGGGACCTGTTGGATCGAAGGGTGTAGCCTCGGGCCATTCCCCCCAGAAATGTCTGGGAACTTGCAGGTGCCTTGGTGGAAGAGTGGGCTAACATCTCACAGCAAGAACCGGCAAATCTGGTGCAGTACATGAGGAGGAGATGCACTGCAGTATTTAATGAAGGTGGTGCCCACATCAGATACTGACTGTTACTGTTACTTTTGTGGAACTTGTTCAGTTTATGTCTCAGTTGTTGAATCTTGTTATATTCATACAAATATTTACACATGTTATGTTTGCTGAAACTAAACACAGTTGAAGTGAGAGGAAGTTTATTTTTTTGATGAGTTTAATTTTGTCTATACTTTTCACTCTCCATTGTAAGAAAGGGCTATAAATAAGTATGTCACTGTTAGTCTACACCTGTTGTTTACGAAGCATGTGACAAATACAATTTGATTGATTTTATGTACAAGTACACCCCCTGGACCACCTCAAAGTCCTGTTTGTTCCTCACCTGCTCTGAGGATTTCTCTGTGAGGATGCTCGAACCCTCTGCGGCCCCGCCTCTTTCTCCCAGGGTTACGCCTCATTGGAAAACAAACATCCTGCCCCCTGCCCCTACAACACAAACACCCCTCCCCTTCACCTCCCCCTCCCCCCCTCTCCTAGCTCAGCCTGTAACCCTATCCTACCTGCAGCAGATCTCTTACATGCATTCATCAACGTCAGCCATTAAGACATGTTCTTTGGGAAAGAAAAGCAAAACATTAGATTAGATTAGAGAGAGAGACAGAGAGAGAGAGAGTGGGGGGAGAGAGAGAGAGAGAGAGAGAGAGAGAGAGAGAGAGAGAGAGAGAGAGAGAGAGAGAGAGAGAGAGAGAGAGAGAGAGAGAGAGAGAGAGAGAGAGAGAGAGAGGCTGTTCTGTTACTGGTCTGGTGAATGGTGACTACTGCCTGAAGAGGCAAAAAGAAATGTAGGATTCCGCTCAGTGGAGAAATTGAACTGGACTTGGAATCAAATGTTTCAAATGCAGGTCAAATGAAATTTACAGTAACTGCCCCCACTTGGACTGTTCCTCTTCATTCTACAATAGGGGTGAAGGGCTTACTGTCTCCCATAGAGTGAGGAAGGTCTCCAGTGTGTGCTTTCATATTGGAGATTAGTTTGGGTGGCTGACTGGTGGTTTGGGTTGGGTTTGGTGAGACCAGACACAAGAAGAAGGAAGAGTTGTACCACAACTAAGACGCCACCAGCACCAAATTATTCTGCCTCCATTTCCGGAATCATCACCATGGATGAGCAGCGGGCAGCAGATCACATGCATGCCGGTTGGCTGAGCCATCTGATAATGGCCATAGAGAAGTGCCAATCAGCCTGAGGAGATAATGTGGAAGATAATGCAGAGGACATGTACAGTGAGGGAAAAAGTATTTGATCCCCTGCTGATTTTGTATGTTTGCCCACTGACAAAGAAATGATCCATCTATTATTTTAATGTTAGGTTTATTTGAACAGTGACAGACAGAATAACAACAAAAAATCCCAGAAAAACACATGTCAAAAATGTTAGAAATTCATTTGCATTTTAATGAGGGAAATAAGTATTTGACCCCCTCTCAATTAGAAAGATTTCTGGCCTGTCTTTTATACAGGTAACGAGCTGATATTAGGAGCACACTCTTAAAGGGAGTGCTCCTAATCTCAGTTTGTTACCTGTATAAAAGACACCTGTCCACAGAAGCAATCAATCAATCAGATTCCAAACTCTCCACCATGGCCAAGACCAAAGAGCTCTCCAAGGATGTCAGGGCCAAGATTGTAGACCTACACAAGGCTGGAATGAGCTACAAGACCATCGCCAAAGCAGCTTGGTGAGAAGATGACAACAGCTGGTGCGATTATTCGCAAATAGAAGAAACACAAAAGAACTGTCAATCTCCCTCGGCCTTGGGCTCCATGCAAGATCTCACCTCGTGGAGTTGCAATGATCATGAGAACGGTGAGGAATCGGCCCAGAACTACACGGGAGGATCTTGTCAATGATCTCAAGGCAGCTGGGACCATAGTCACCAAGAAAACAATTGGTAACACAATGCGCCGTGAAGGACTGAAATCCTGCAGCGCCCGCAAGGTCCCCCTGCTCAAGAAAGCACATTTATATGCCCGTCTAAAGTTTCCTCTGAATCATTCAGATGTTCATTGGCACAACTGGGTGAAAGTGTTGTGGTCAGATGAGACCAAAATGGATCAACTCGACTCGCCGTGTTTGGAGGAGGAGGAATGCTGACTATGACCCCAAGAACACCATCCCCACCGTCAAACATGGAGGTGGAAACATTATGCTCTGGGGGTGTTTTTCTGCTATGGGGACAGGACAACTTCGCCGCATCAAAGGAACGATGGACAGGGCCATGTACCGTCAAATCTTGGGTGAGAACCTCCTTCCCTCAGCCAGGGCATTGAAAATGGGTCGTGGATGGGTATTCCACCATGACAATGACCCAAAACACACAGCCAAGGCAACAAAGGAGGGGCTCAAGAAGAAGCACATTAAGGTCCTGGAGTGGCCTAGCCAGTCTCCAGACCTTAATCCCATAGAAAATCTGTGGAGGAACCTGAAGGTTCGAGTTGCCAAACATCAGCCTCGAAACCTTAATGACTTGGAGAAGATCTGCAAAGAAGAGTGGGACAAAATCCCTCCTGAGATGTGTGCAAACCTGGTGGCCAACTACGAGAAACGTCTAACCTCTATGATTGTCAACAAGGGTTTTGCCACCAAGTACTAAGTCATGTTTTGCAGAGGAGTCAAATAGTTACAGTGGGGCAAAAAAGTATTTAGTTAGCCACCAATTGTGCAAGTTCTCCCACTTAAAAAGATGAGAGAGGCCTGTAATTTTCATCACAGGTGCACTTCAACTATGACAGACAAAATTAGATTTTAAAAATCCAGAAAATCACATTGTATGATTTTTAATGAATTTATTTGCAAATTATGGTGGAAAATAAGTATTTGGTCAATAACAAAAGTTTATCTCAATACTTTGTTATATACCCTTTGTTGGCAATGACAGGTCAAACGTTTTCTGTAAGTCTTCACAAGGTTTTCACACACTGTTGCTGGTATTTTGGCCCATTCCTCCTTGCAGATCTCCTCTAGAGCAGTGATGTTTTGGGGTTGTTGCTGGGCAACACGGACTTTCAACTCCCTCCAAAGATTTTCTATGGGGTTGAGATCTGGAGACTGGCTAGGCCACTCCAGGACCTTGAAATGCTTCTTACGAAGCCACTCCTTCATTGCCCGGGCGGCGTGTTTGGGATCATTGTCATGCTGAAAGACCCAGCCACGTTTCATCTTCAATGCCCTTGCTGATGGAAGGAGGTTTTCACTCAAAATCTCACGATACATTGCCCCATTCATTCTTTCCTTTACACGGATCAGTCGTCCTGGTCCCTTTGCAGAAAAACAGCCCCAAAGAATGATGTTTCCACCCCCATGCTTCACAGTAGGTATGGTGTTCTTTGGATGCAACTCAGCATTCTTTGTCCTCCAAACACGACGAGTTGAGTTTTTTCCAAAAAGTTATATTTTGGTTTCATCTGACCATATGACATTCTCCCAATCTTCTTCTGGATCATCCAAATGCTCTCTAGCAAACTTCAGACGGGCCTGGACATGTACTGGCTTAAGCAGGGGGACACGTCTGGCACTGCAAGATTTAAGTCCCTGGCGGCGTAGTGTGTTACAGATGGTAGGCTTTGTTGCTTTGGTCCCAGCTCTCTGCAGGTCATTCACTAGGTCCCCCCGTGTGGTTCTGGGATTTTTGCTCACTGTTCTGTGATCATTTTGACCCCACGGGGTGAGAACTTGCGTGGAGCCCCAGATCGAGGGAGATTATCAGTGGTCTTGTATTTCTTCCATTTCCTAATAATTGCTCCCGTAGTTGATTTCTTCAAACCAAGCTGCTTACCTATTGCAGATTCAGTCTTCCCAGCCTGGTGCAGGTCTACAATTTTGTTTCTGGTGTCCTTTGACAGCTCTTTGGTCTTGGCCATAGTGGAGTTTGGAGTGTGACTGTTTGAGGTTGTGGACAGGTGTCTTTTATACTGACGAGTGGAGGACAGAGGAGCCTCTTAATAAAGAATAAGTTACAGGTCTGTGAGAGCCAGAAATCTTGCTTGTTTGTAGGTGACCAAATACTTATTTTCCACCATAATTTGCAAATAAATTCATTAAAAATCCTACAATGTGATTTTCTGGATTTTTTTTCTCATTTTGTCTGTCATAGTTGAAGTGCACCTATGATGAAAACTACTCTCTCATCTTTTTAAGTGGGAAAACTTGCACAATTGGTGGCTGACTAAATACTTTTTTGCCCCACTGTATTCCCCTCAATAAAATGCAAATCAATTTCATAACATTTTTGACATCTCTCATTGTTAAAATAAACCTAGCATTAAAATTATAGACTGATCATTTCTTTGTCAGTGGGCAAATGTACAAAATCAGCAGGGGATCAAATACTTTTTTCCCTCACTGTAGGTCCAGGAGGATATGTCTGTCAGGATATGTCAGGGTTCTGAATCAACAAAGAGAGGGAGAAAGTATGTAGTCAGTGGGAGGGGTAGATCAGGGTTAATCCAATCAGAATTCTTTTTTCCTTCTTTTATATTTAACACACAAATATTGTTACCAATGGGATAATTGCAGTGGAACGTGAATTATAGAGTAGGTTTGATGTGACGTGAGTAGGTTTGATGATTCAGCTAATAGCCTTTTCCTCTGTAATTATATATTTTGGGGAATAATCAGCAGTGGTCAAAGTAAAAAGTTCCAGCCAGGGCCTAGATCAGTAGTGGGAGAGTTGAACCTTCCAGATCTGGTGGATCACTCAGTAATTCAGTGTTGCGTGGAGAGTTTGTGTGTGTTTGTGAATGAATAGAGGAGATCCATTGAGGATCGAAGACCAAGTCTGAGTCCCAAATAGCACCTTAATCCCTATAGAGTGCACTACTTTTAACCAGATCCATATGGGCCCTGGTCAAAGGTAGTGCACTGTATAGTGAATAGGGAGCCATTTAGGACAAACAGCCCAAGTAAGAGAAACAAGGCTCCTCGTTTCCTCTGTTCATACCGGAGATGCCTGTGTTTGATCTTTGAAGTGAAGCTCTTTATGAATGGGGCAGTGTGCGTTTCTAAGCAAAGAGACCCTTCTGGAGTGACTCTGTCACTTTCATCTCATTCCTTGTACTTCCCCACCCAATGTTATAACCAACACACAGCAGACACCTTGCCTGCACTCTGAATGAGTGAGTCATAGAGCAAAGAATGAATCTGATGCGGGAAAACAGAGCAGGAATGTCTAAGAGGAACGCATCACAGCAACAATACAAGACAGACCGACCTGAGATCAAACCTATCAATAGTACAAGCTAGAACACTCAAACAGACAGCTCTCCAAAAAAACATATACAGTGCCTTCAGAAAGTGTTCAAACCCCTTGACTTTTTTTATGGCCTAAACACGATATCCCCATAATGTCAAAGTGGAATTATGTTTAAATACAAACCTACCAAAAAAGTGAATTCAAAATGAAAAGCTGTAAAAAAATCAAATAAAAAGACAATAAGTATTCAACCCCTTGGTTAGCCGAAATACTGTAAGTTCAGGAGAGAAAAAGTGCTTAACAAGTAAAATAATGGACTCACTCTGTGTGCAATAATAGTGTTTAACATGATTTTTGAACGACTACCTCAGCTCTGTACCGCACACATACAATTATCTGTAAGGTCCTTTAGTTGAGCAGTGAATTTCAAACACAGATTCAACCACAAAGACCAGGGAGATTTTACAATACATCACCAAGAAGACGTTGAATATTCCGTTGAGCATGGTTAAGTTATTCATTTATTCATTACACTTTGGATGGTGTATCAATACACCCAGTCACTACACAGATACAGGTGTCCTTCCTAACTCAGTTGCCAGAGGGGAATTTATTGAGAACCAGTTACAGAGTTTAATGGCTGTGATGGGAGTACACTGAGGATGGATCACCACTGTAGTTACTCCACAATAATAACCTGATTGACAGAGTGAAAAGAAGAAAGCCTGTATAGAATAAAAAATATTCCAAACCATGCATCCTGTTTGCAACAAGGCACTAAAGTAATACTGTCCCGAATACGAAGTGTTAAGTTTGGGACAAATCCAATAAAACACATTACTGAGTACCATTCTTCATATTTTCAAGCATAGTGGTGGCTGCATCATGTTATGGGTACACTTGTAATCGATAAGGACTGGAGAGTTTTTGAAGATAAAACATAAACAGAATGGAGCTAAGCACAGCCAAAATTCTAGAGGGAAATCTGGTTCAGACACTGGGAGATGAATTCACCTTTCAGCAGGACAATAACCTAAAACACAAGGGCAAATCTACACTGGAGTTGCTTACCATGGAGACATTGAATGTTCCTGAGTGGCCGAGTTACAGCTTTGACTTTAAATATACTTGGAAATCTATGGCAAGACCTGAAAATGGTTGTCTAGCAAAGATCAACGACACCTTTGAGAGAACTTGAAGAATACATTTTAAAAATCATGGCCAAATGTTGCACAATCCAGATGTGGAATTTCTATATTTCATCTTCAATAAATTTGCTAAAATTTATAAAATCATGTTTCAATTTGTCGATATGGGATATTGTGTGTAGATGGATGAGAAAACAAAATATTGAATCCGTTTTGAATTTAGGCTGTAACACAACAAAATGAGGAATAAGTCAAGCGGTATGAATAGTTTCTGAAGGCACTGTACATCAACATGATGTTCAACAACTTCTGCATTTTTGCATCGCAACACCCTTCCACAGGTGCACTATTTGAGGCATCGTACAACAGTGTTGCTTAGCCATAGAAATCCCCTGGCTGTTCCACTGCTGTGAACATGGTGAGAGTCCAGACAGAGCATGTGTCCCAAATAGCACACTAATCTCTATATAGTGCACTACTTTTGACCAGGGCCCTGGTGAAACGTAGTGCTCTATAAAGGGAATAGGGTCCCATTACTGACACATCCAGAGTCTGACCCCAGTGAAGCGTCCCAGTCTAGGGGTACGTGGCTCACGCAGCTGTGGACTGTTTGGCGGGACGTGGTGGTTCAGGGGGCCACTCACGCACCACTATAGGAATGAAGCGGATTATGACACCCCCATCAAACCTCTGTCTTTATCCCAAAACGCTATTTTGCCCTCCTCCCCTAAACAGCTTAGGAGAGTAGCGATGTTTGGTGCCGTCCGTCCAGTTTTTCTCCACTGCCTCTGGTTGCACAGCACAGGTAACAGTTATAAACACAGGTAACAGTTATAAACACAGGTAACAGTTATAAACACAGGTAACAGACCTGTTCTACAGATGCATTTTGATGAATGAGGACAATGAGTAAGAGGCTGATATAATTGAAAGCATACTTCTGCCCTCCCGCTCCCTTGACTTACAGTAACTTTCCTAGAGCTGTCTGGAGGGGCGGCGGGTGGTAGCCATCAGGTTCAGATGATTTCATTGAACACAATGGCAATTTTAACATGGAAGGATTGGTGGGGGAAACTTAATCAACAAAGCTCATATGCATCGAAACCAGTCGACTACACTGGCTACCCATTAAATGCACTAATAGCCAATCCCATAAATTAGTTACATTTACATTTACATTTAAGTAATTTAGCAGACGCTCTTATCCAGAGCGAGTTTTGAGCCATAAACACAAACGTTATAACATGTGGGTATTGATCAGTTTATGGCTACTTCCCATAACTTTAGCTGTTATTGCACAGAAGACCAGTGAAGAAATGGCTGGGTGTCCCACGATGCCTGAGTAACATCGGCCTCTATGGCAAAGGGGTCCTTGAACTACCTCTTACAAGTCTAACGGAGGAGTACAAGTGCTCTAAAGTAAGACTTCAGATGACATTGAAGGACTCCAAAGACCAGACCATTAGCAAGGCTGCACCTCCCCTACAAACTGGACGGAAATGGACATCATCCAAGGCTGTGCAGCAAGCAACATCAGCCCTGAGACACCAAGACATTGTGGGGAATATCCAGCATGGAAGAGGAGGCTTTGGCCTGGCAGCAAGCAAACCAACGTTCCATAAGGCAACAACATCTGAACGCAGGAAGCTGGTGGTCGAGGAGGTGCGCAGACAGGAGGAGACTGCAAGAAGTGCAAAGGCTGTCTCTCTTGCTAAACAAGGGCAAAGGACGCGGTGGGAAGGCCTGGAGAGGAGAAAGATCAACTGGAGTGAGCTTTGGCAAATGGAGGCAAGCAACATCAGCTTCATCATAAGAGCTGTTTATGATGTGCTTCCATCACCAAAAAATCTACATCAATGGTATGGCGAGGACTCGACCTGCCCCCTCTGCCCAGCTCCAGCGACTCTCAGGCATATAATGACAGGTTGCAAGACCAGCCTCTCACAAGGCCGCTACACCTGGAGGCACAATCAGGTCCTCAAGAGCCTGGCTGCAGCACTTGAGACCAAGAGGAGTGCAACCAATTCATTACCTCCAAAAACAAGCAATCCCGTCAAAACAACAACATTCATCCGGGAGGGACAGAAAAGGCCCAACTATCCTCCTACAAAGCCAGAAACTGGACACCTAGCCATGGCCCGGGACTGGAAGATGCTTGTCGATATTGGCCAGCAACTCATTTTTCCACCTGAGATTGCTTCTACCAACCTTAGGCCAGACATGGTACTCTGGTCCCCTTCACGAAAGGCTGTGTACATCATAGAGCTCACAGTCCCATGGGAAAACTCTGTTGAAGAGGCCTACGAGCGTAAGAAACTGCGTTACACAGAGTTGGCAGCAGACGCAACTCAGCGTGGCTGGAATGCAAAAGTCTGGCCAGTTGAAGTGGGATGCAGAGGATTCGTGGCTTCTTCCATCATCAGGTTGCTGAAAGAACTTGGAATCCATGGACAGGCTCTGCGGCAGACCGTCAGAGCATTTTCTCAAGCAGCTGAAAGAGGTAGCCAGTGGATCTGGATCAAACGGAAGGACCCTTGCTGGGCTATAACTTCATGACCCCTCACCCCCACCTGAGAACTCAATTCAGATCCCTCCAACTTGAGGAGGGCATATGAGGTATGCGGTCAGCTGTATGGCTGGCTCAGGGAAGAGGACGCCCCTGCCTTGCACAGTCCTGTGGGACATCTTAATTGGGCATGGGACACAAGCTAAGGCTTGATCACCCTTTAGCTGGCCACCTTTGATGAGGGTGTTTAGTGATTAAAGGCCGAAACACCCACTGATTCGAAGGCACACTACTGAGGATGTGTCCCAAAAATTGACATCTTACCCCAGTCTAAGAAATAAACCTCCCATGCCACTCTGTCAACATCACGGCAAATCTCATGCGAGTGCATTCCATCTATTGGCACAATGGACAGTTTTTAACATCTCGTCCCGTGTTTTATGATTCACAGTTACAATTCCATCAAATATATTTATAACTAAACCTTCTTCTACATGTGGTTCCATGGGTATTACAGTCTGCCATTAAACATCAAAAATAAGACATATAGCCTATAGGACATTATAGCTAGCCTACCTCAAAACAGATGCTAGCCACTGCTCCATGATCCACCACCAACTATTTGACTTGAATCTTCTTTCACAGCTTGCTTTATTTTAATGGTTGGCCATATTTTAAAGTGTAGGTGGCTAATGAGCAGCGAGACATTTTATCGCTACATTTCCTTCATAATGCAAAGTTTGACAATGATTTGCTAGGAGATAGCTAAGCTAGCCACCTAGTTTGAAGACGTGGAAACCGCGTGTGGTAAACAACAAGCTAGCTATGAAGTTGACACATCAGTCCAATCAAAGCATAAGACGTTGATTTATCTGTGGCCAATGACAATGAGCCTTCTTGGGCAGTATCTTCTACTGTAAATCAATGGAGCACAGAATAGGGGCTTTTGCTGGCTAGCTCTCCAAACAGATGCTGCGGTGAAATAGTGTCCCCATGAGTGACAGCACCCTGAGCCAATCACGTGCAGCCAGAGAAGATCAACAACGCATGCGCTCTGTGCTTTACAACAATACAATTGGAAAGCGACCACATATGCTTGTTTTTTATCAAGCAATTGTTTAAATAAAAAAAATTGCTAACTGATGTGCTATATTGTCCACGTGACGCATCACCACTGATTTAGCAGAGGTTCTTTTATTGTTCAGGTTCCTGCCTATCTCTGGTCTGAACTGAAGCACTGTTCAGTCAATCAAAGTCAAAATCAAAGGCCTTTTTTTCATCAGCAGTTATCACATAGGGCTTTACACTTACCCTGCCCCTAAACCCCAAAGAGCAAGTCAATCAATGGTTGTTTAAAGTTTAGAGGAGTCCCTCATGGCGAAACCCAGAGAGCACATAGCAGGATCGTGGAACTGGAAGCCATCTGTCTGTTTGTTTCTGTTTTGTGTTGAAAGGGAATCTCTCATCTCTATCTCCCCCATGGTGAGGTGTCTCGTCTTCACACAAAGGGAAGCAGTTGAGGTTTATCTCTTGAAGATTTACACAGAGACAGACACAGCGACTGTTCTCCCATCCCCTAGGTTAAGTGGTTGGACAGATAAGGTACTCAGAGATTGCTGTCTCTCTGTGGAATGTGTACATGGGGAGCGTACAGTACACTAGTCAAGTAGACGTCTTCTTAACACGACCACAGGGGTCCATCTCCCTCTGCAGATAGATGAAAACTGGTTTTAAACTCAACTGAGGCAGGAATCACTGTCAATTGCAATTGACAGTTATAAAATACATAAAATAATACACAGAGAACATGTATAATAATATACAACATTCTTCTCTAGACTGACATGTATTTCTCTGTGTTGTTTGGTCTGAGATGTTAGTATAGACTGAGTGTGGTGGGCAGTAAAGCAGAGAGAGGAGGCTATCCAGAACAGAACTGTGGGATTAAAATAAAGTAACGCATCTGATGTCTTTAGAGAAGCACTCGGGTTGTCAAGTCAAAGAGCTCCAGGAGAGGGAGATAAAACCAAACCACATCCAAAAGTTGTTTGTTTTCATAGTTTTGACGGCTGTTTGCATACCTGTATGACTCCTCACTCAACCCACAGGCTTTAAGTACACAATCGATGTCACTGTTCCGTCGCTCGCTCCGTTCTTATCGGCCGCAGAACTAAACCACAGAGCAACAGCCCAGCCTCAGACCTGAGTTCATATACTATTTGAAATCATTTTTAAATTCTGTGTTTAATCTGTGCTTGATTGAGCTTGGCTGTTGCAAATAACCAATAGAAAAGTCTAAAAAGGGCAAACCCCTCCCACCTAGCACTCCAGGCAGGCTAGAGTAAACACTCAAGAGTATTTGAAAGATTGCGAATACTATTTGAAGCCAGGTCTGCCTGACCTCACCTCCCTCTCCAGTGAGGAGAAATGTACACACACTGGAGAACATAACCTGCCTGTTAGCTGCAGCGTGCAGCCCCAGTCCCGTCTGAAGGGAAAAGAAGAGAAGAGGCTTTTCACTGTCGAGATCTGTCTGGTGTCTCAGTCAGTCGTCATCGACTTATAACAGAGCCATCGTCACCGTCAACATTGATGTCAACATGGATGTCTATGACTTTATGGTCAAATATTGTTGTCATGATGATAATCAGCCTAATCATCATCATCACATAATAAATAGAATCACTAGAATGATGTCATCTCTACGATCATCATCATCAACAACAAGTCTCTCTCCCTCTTTCTCTCTCTTTAAATGTCTCACTTTCTTTTACTCTCATTCGTTCTTCCTCTTTCTGCTGCATTTACAACCCCACTCATTTGTCACTCAGACACTGTAGTTGTCCTTGTGGCACTGCAACGTGTGTGTGTGTGTGTGTGTGTGTGTGTGTGTGTGTGTGTGTGTGTGTGTGTGTGTGTGTGTGTGTGTGTGTGTGTGTGTGTGTGTGTGTGTGTGTGTGTGTGTGTGTGTGTGTGTGTGTGTGTGTGTGTGTGTGTGTGTGTGTGTGTGTGTGTGTGTGTGGGTGTATGTCTGTGTACGCACGCGCATGAGTGTGTTGAATAAATGCTCTGCGGGATTGTGGTGTTTGTTTATTTGCTTTCAGAGAAAGCTCTTAAAGTGTGTGAGTAAAATCCCTGCAACAGCCGTGAGGAAGACAGACACAGACAGACACACGGGGGGGGGAGTAAACAGAGTCTGCTGGGCTTGGCTGCTCGCGACACTCCTCACATGCTGAGGTGTTTATGGGTCCCTGTGTGGAGAGCTTCCCATTGCACCCCAGGGGTATTCCACTACACATACACACACACACACACAACAAACACACACACACGCACACACGAGCGCACCCACACGCAAACACACACACACACGAGCGTGCCTGAACGCACACACCTCCTCCACTCCCTTATACATAATGTTTATCGGGTTGGGTTTCAAAGACAGCATATGTGTGTGTGCGTGCGTGCGTGCGTGTGTGCGTGCGTGTGTGTGTGTGTATGTGTGTGCAGATGTAGTTTGTGGTGTTCTTTTAGGGGAGCACCCGTTCCCAGTGAAATAGATTGTGTATTTGTTTACTCTGTTGCTGATATAAACAGTGAGCGGTCGTGTCATTACAAAACGGCCTCAGACTTATTTATGGCCCTGGTTTTTCCAAAGCAGAGATGTGTCAGTCAGCTAGGATGAAGCTGCTTATGAGGGCTTTCTAAAGGGGCAGATGGGTTTCCTTGGGAAAGGTGGATGGATGGGCTAATATTCCTTATTGAAGTAGTTTGGTTCTGCAGTAAAAAGAGTGGAGAGAGAGATGTAAAGAGAGAGAAAGAGCGGGCAAGTGGTGGGGGGACAGAGAGGGAGCGAGAGAGGGGGGCGAGAGAGAGTGAGGGCAAGAGAGAGTGAGAGAGAGAGAGTGAGGGTGAGAGAGTGAGAGAGAGAGAGTGAGGGCAAGAGAGAGTGAGAGAGAGAGAGTGAGGGTGAGAGAGTGAGAGAGAGAGTGAGGGCAAGAGAGAGTGAGAGAGAGAGAGTGAGGGTGAGAGAGTGAGAGAGAGAGTGAGAGAGAGAGAGTGAGGGTGAGAGAGAAAGAGAGAGAGAGAGAGAGAGAGAGAGAGAGAGAGAGAGAGAGAGAGAGAGAGAGAGAGAGAGAGAGAGAGAGAGAGAGAGAGAGAGAGAGAGAGAGAGAGAGAGAGAGAGAGAGAGAGAGAGAGAGAGCGAGAGCGAGATCGAGAGAGAGAGAGAGCAAGCGAGATCGAGAGAGAGAGAGAGAGAGAGAGAGAGAGAGAGAGAGAGAGAGAGAGAGAGAGAGAGAGAGAGAGAGAAAGAGAGAGAGAAAGAGAAAGAGAAAGAGAGTGAGAGGGAGAGAGGGGGGGAGTGAGGGTGAGAGAGAGAAAGAGAGAGAGAGTGAGGGCGAGAGAGAGGGAGAGAGGGGGTGAGTAGATAAATAAAGAAGAACTGACAGAGAAGGGGATTAAGAGAGAGCGAGGGGAGACCGCTGGTCAGTTTGAGGAGGAGAGGGAGACAGTGAGGGGTTCAGTGAGTCTGTGTTTTTCCATTCTCATGCAACACTTCACTATACAACTGTAAATCTACCCTATAACTACCTACATTAAAATGTCCCAGTTTAAATAGTTGGAAGATGACTACATTATTGATGTTAGAATGTGAAAATAAGTCTTCATGGCCGGCCCAGCTTTTATCTGGAGTGTTAGTGAGATCTGTGAAGGCTTTCTGGGGATCTAACACCAAATGAAGAACATTTCCTTCTCATCACCTGGCTGGGATGTTTTTAAGCAATGAACATTTGATTCAGTGCTTTTAATTGTCCAACCTATTAGTAATTTATGACTTAATTTATAGTATATTGGTATAAAGACACAGTATTTCCCTTTTGTCTGTTTTTACCTACTTAAGTTGATCTTACTTTAAGGATATTGTGGGTGGTTTTATTCTATTGTCTGTGGGATGGAAGGCAGGCAGCTCAGTCATGGGTCCTCTCTTCTCCATTACAGAGAGCTTGGTGAGAATGTCCCACAGAATGAAGGTTATTCAACTGCTACAAGTTGTCTAGTGTACATCCAGTTGTTTGACAGTATAAAGTGAATCCAATGATGATACATTGGCTGGATCGCACTTATATACAAAACAGTTAGTGTGTTTTAAAATACCAATCTGTAAACCCTTTCTTTGTGTAGGAGTAACGATGTAAAAATTCAAACAAGATGAATAACCTGCGATGCAGAGACCATAAACTCCCTCAGTTAGAAATCAGACTTGAGTCAGTAGAGTGAAACAGCTATTCTGTCCTGACTTGTAAAATGATTATAGTGTAATAACTTTGACTTAACTCTAATAACAAACACATGAGTCAACCAATACGCTTTCCGCAAGAATCCTTTGGAAAGCCTAGTAGCCTACTTCAGCAATTTGTTTTCGTAAAGTGATAAATAGTTACACAGCAAAGTATCACTCTGTCAGGATTGGAAGGCTTGTACAGGCTGGGCTTGTTCCAGTGTTAGGCTGATAGGTGGAGAGGGGAAAACAACCTATCATTTGTTGACAGAACACTACAGTAGTTAAACTACAGTGACCATAGACCCTGGGAGGGAGGGAGCTGTTGTTGGCTATGGAGAAACTACTACTACAAGGTTGCCAAACTGAACTGTGAAGCATCTCATGTGTGAAGTGTAAACTGGTTTAATGTGCTCAGTTGTCAAGATAGATCTACTTTTGGGGTTTGTTTGTTTCCCCACTGGTTTGATGTCAGTAGTTACCCCCTGGGTTATGTTAGGCCTATGTTATGTTATGCTATGTTATCTTATGATATGATATCACAAACAGTGTTATGCCTGTCTGTTATGTTATAGTGGCGTGTGAGCGTTAGCCGTGTGGTTTCCAGCCGCCACAGCGTGTGTGGGGAGAATGATCTGTGTTTTGGGGGTCGCAGTGTTTCCGATCATAGCAGGGTTAAGAGGGCTCGCTCAAGCCACAGAGGAAATGCCCTGTAGACAGAATCCCTAAACACACACACCACAAACACACACACACACACGTGCAATCATGGAGAATGTTTACCATGATGGTAGAGTGTTACCACATTTGTGTTTTCTGCCATTTTTCTGCTGAGTCCTTTGGTTCCTCTTTCTCTGTCTGTTTGCCACTTGTTGGTGATTAGAAAATACAGTAAAGTTCCAGGAACAAGATAAATATGATCTATTATGGAGGTGGCTGATTTCTGGCTTGTTAGTAAAAGGTATCTTTCTCCCGCTCTCTCTCCTTCTCCCTCACTCTCTCTCCATCTCCCTCACTCTCTCCCTCTCCCTCACCTCTCCCTCACTCTCTCTCCCTCACTCACTCTCTCCCTCTCTCCCTCACTCTCCCTCACTCTCTCCCTCACTCTCTCTCCCTCACTCTCTCTCCCTCTCCCTCACTCTCTTTCCCTCTCCCTCACTCCCTCTCCCTCTCCCTCACTCCCTCTCCCTCACTCCCTCTCCCTCACTCTCTCTCTCTCTCCCTCACTCACTCTCCCTCCCTCTCCCTCACTCCCTCTCCCTCTCCCTCACTCTCTCTCCCTCTCACTCTCTCTCCCTCTCCCTCACTCTCTTTCCCTCTCCCTCACTCCCTCTCCCTCTCCCTCACTCCCTCTCCCTCTCCCTCACTCACTCTCTCCCTCTCTCCCTCACTCTCCCTCACTCTCTCCCTCACTCTCTCTCCCTCACTCTCTCTCCCTCACTCCTCTCCCTCACTCACTCTCTCCCTCTCTCCCTCACTCTCCCTCACTCTCTCCCTCACTCTCTCTCCCTCACTCTCTCTCCCTCTCACTCTCTCTCCCTCTCCCTCACTCTCTTTCCCTCTCCCTCACTCCCTCTCCCTCTCCCTCACTCTCTTTCCCTCTCCCTCACTCCCTCTCCCTCTCCCTCACTCCCTCTCCCTCTCCCTCACTCCCTCTCCCTCACTCTCTCTCTCTCTCCCTCTCCCTCTCCCTCACTCACTCTCCCTCCCTCTCCCTCACTCCCTCTCCCTCTCCCTCACTCTCTCTCCCCTCTCCCTCACTCTCTCTCCCTCAAATGCGATTTAACCATCTGAACTGCTTCCTCCTTGGTGGCCTTTCTGTTCAGTCCAACACCCCGATTAAATTTTTTCCACTGTCAAATAACATTGCATTGTATTCCGTTTAGAGGGGGTGAGGGTGTATGCGTGCCTACTACATTTTGTGTTTGTAAGTCCCGGAAGTGCACAAGAGGTTTGTGGTTAAGTGTAATATTGCAGCTGTGCTAAGAGTATCAGTAGGATTGTACAGTCGTGGCCAAAAGTTTTGAAAATGACACAAATATTAATTTCCACAAAGTTTGCTGCTTCAGTGTCTTTAGATATTTTTTGTCAGATGTTACTACGGAATACTGAAGTATAATTACAAGCATTTCATAAGTGTCAAAGGCCTTTATTGATGCAAAGAGTCAATATTTGCAGTCTTGACCCTTCTTTTCATGACCTCTGCAGTCTGCCCTGGCATGCTGTCAATTAACTTCTGGGCCACATCCTGACTGATGGGAGACCATTCTTGCATAATCAATGCTTGGAGTTTGTCAGAATTTGTGGGTTTTTGTTTGTCCACCCGCCTCTTGAGGATTGACCACAAGTTCTCAATGGGATTAAGGTCTGGGGAGTTTCCTGGACATGGACCCAAAATATCGATATTTTGTTCCCCGAGCCACTTAGTTATCACTTTTGCCTTATGGCAAGGTGCTCCATCATGCTGGAAAAGGTATTGTTTGTCACCAAACTGTTCCTGAATAGTTGGGAGAAGTTGCTCTCGGAGGATGTGTTGGTACCATTCTTTATTCATGGCTGTGTTCTTAAGCAAAATTGTGAGTGAGCCCACTCCCTTGGCTGAGAAGAAACCCCACACATAAATGGTCTCAGGATGCTTTACTGTTGGTATGACACAGGACTGATGGTAGCGCTCACCTTGTCTTCTCTGGACAAGTTTTTTTCCAGATTGCCCCGAAGAATCGGAAAGGGGATTCATCAGAGAAAATTACTTTACCCCAGAATATCAGTCTGTCCTTGATGTTTTTCCTGGAGAGAAGTGGCTTCTTTGCTGCCCTTCTTGACACCAGGCCATCCTCCAAAAGTCTTCACCTCACTGTGTGTGCAGATGCACTCACACCTGCCTGCTGCCATTCCTTAGCAAGCTCAGTACTGGTGGTGCCCCGATCCCACAGCTGAATCAACTTTAGGAGACGGTCCTGGCGCATGCTGGACTTCCTAGGGCACCATGAAGCCTTCTTCACAACAATTGGACCGCTCTCCTTGAAGTTCTTGATGATCTGATAAATAGTTGATTTAGGTGCAATCTTACTGGCAGCAATATCCTTGCCTTTGAAGCCCTTTTTGCGCAAAGTGATGATGACGGCACATGTTTCCTTGCAGGTAACCATGGTTGGCAGAGGAAGAACAATGATTACAAGCACCACCCTCGTTTTGAAGCTTCCGGTCTGTTATTCAAACTCAATCAACATGACAGAGTAATCTCCAGCCTTGTCCTCGTCAACACTCACACCTGTGTTAACGAGAGAATCACTGACATGTCAGCTGGTCCATTTGTGGCAGGGTTGAAATACAGTGGAAATGTTTTTTGGGGGATTCAGTTCATTTGCATGGCAAAGAGGGACTTTGCAATTAATTGCAATTCATCTGATCACTCTTCATAACATTCTGGAATATATGCAAAGTGAAAATATATATTTGTGTCATTCTTAAAACTTTTGGCCACGACTGTATACCAGGTGAGTAACAAAGCCAAGGGAGTAGTCCTTAGTGATGTGAAATGGTTGTCTATAACTACAGCAATCCAACTGCAGCTATTAAAGGCAAGGCAAGGATGTGAAGAATGTCTATGTCAGAAACATACGATCCAAATATAATAAATCTGCTTACAAAATATCAGAGTGGGATCCCTCAGCACTTTGGATATATACTGCATTAGCCTTCCCTTCACAACCCACTCCAACTACAACCCTGCGTTAGCCTTCCCTTCACAACCCACTCCAAATACAACCCTGCGTTAGCCTTCCCTTCACAACCCTACATTAGCCTTCCCTTCACAACCCACTCCAACTACAACCCTACATTAGCCTTCCCTTCACAACCCACTCCAACTACAACCCTGCGTTAGCCTTCCCTTCACAACCCACTCCAACTACAACCCTGCGTTAGCCTTCCCTTCACAACCCTACATTAGCCTTCCCTTCACAACCCACTCCAACTACAACCCTGCATTAGCCTTCCCTTCACAACCCACTCCAAATACAACCTTGCATTAGCCTTCCCTTCACAACCCACTCCAACTACAACCCTGCATTAGCCTTCCCTTCACAACCCACTCCAAATACAACCCTGCATTAGCCTTCCCTTCACAACCCACTCCAACTACAACCCTGCATTAGCCTTCCCTTCACAACCCACTCCAAATACAACCCTGCATTAGCCTTCCCTTCACAACCCACTCCAACTACAACCCTGCGTTAGCCTTCCCTTCACAACCCTACATTAGCCTTCCCTTCACAACCCACTCCAACTACAACCCTGCATTAGCCTTCCCTTCATAACCCACTCCAAATACAACCCTGCATTAGCCTTCCCTTCACAACCCACTCCAACTACAACCCTGCATTAGCCTTCCCTTCACAACTCACTCCAACTACAACCCTGCATTAGCCTTCCCTTCACAACCCACTCCAAATACAACCCTGCATTAGCCTTCCCTTCACAACTCACTCCAAATACAACCCTGCATTAGCCTTCCCTTCACAACCCACTCCAAATACAACCCTGCATTAGCCTTCCCTTCACAACCCACTCCAACTACAACCCTGGATGTATGTTGCCGGTGTCTCACTGGGTTCATGGCTGTTTGCGACCAGGGCCAGTTAAGGGTTTAGCCTAGCAGCATGGTACCAGATCTACTTGTGCTGCCTTGCCAACTCCTATGGTCATTATGACTATACAGATGTAGGATCTTAATTTGAGCCAATTTTCTACAGCAGTAGAATAATCCTGCAGCCGCAGGAAATTTGAATTATTATGTGGATTATAATTAATGAAATGATGAGAGGTCGTCTGTGCTCATTAAAGGTCCTTTTTAACAAATAGTGTCAGCTCCAGGTGTGTAGGTATCAAAAATAGGAATTATTAGAAATAAGGGAACCCGCACGCACACATGTGAAAAATAGGAAAGATCCGAAACTGAGGCACCTTTTAGCATTATGTACTATTTTGGCATCATCACCCCGAGGATAGGAAACACTGTTGTAAGTTATTATAAATCATCGACATCTGTGTAGGGGTTGATACATTTTTCATATGGGAAAATCAAGTCTGAAATTTCAAAGTAGAAATCATAAACTTTAGAAGCCCTTTTTAAACCTCAAATACACTACAAGTTTTACATTTCATGCATTGCAGAAATGTTATCCTGCAACAGGGTGATCAAGTTAAGATCCTACATCTGTAGGAGCATCGGAGTTGGCAAGACAGCACAAACAGATTGGGGACCAGGCTAGGGTTTAGAAAACTAGAGAGAGAGCCTGTATTGCTGGGATGGATGAAGATAGGATCCACAGGATAGCGTGCTTCTCCTCCGTCTTGTCCTACCTCTAATTAGAACAATGAAAACAAAGGAAACCCAATAAGCTCTAATGGTGGAGCGTGTCTAAAATGTGGACAGGACAGACATGCTCAGGGCCAACTGGCTAGGGTGCAAAAGGAAGGGGGATTTTTGATGGAGAGTGAGACGGAAACCGTTTTTTTTTAATCAGTTCCCCTCAGTCTCAATCAATGTTAGTATGAATCCGGTGAGGACTATAGAGACTTTTGTTCTTGCCATTGACCTGACGCCGGTCCCACTCTTGGGTGTCACAGTTCTAGCCATCGCTATCTAATTTTTCTGAGATTTCTGGGGGCTACTCAGCTACAGCTTTCTAGTCCAATAGAACTGCAGGCTGCTAAAACAGTGTCACAAAACCATAGGCACAATTAGACCAAGGTTGGTTTTATACAGGGGCCATTATCACTCGCTATAAACAGCCAAGAGTCGCCCCACGCTCTCAGTCAGCTCCGACGCAGAATCATGTATGTTTTACAGGCTTCATGTGCTAAACACACGCTAAACACATGTGCTATTTATTTTGTGAAGATCAGCTCTGCTCTGGTTCAGACTGGCTTACTGTTATAGATGGGTCTACACCAACCAACGAGACCACTCCAGTGGTCATTAGCAGGGAAAAGATTTGGCTTTAAACTAAACGCACACCTGAATCATACTGTTTTATGGGTCCTGAGTATTTTTTATGTGACTGGGTTTTTTAAACAACGTTAAATGGATGTTTGTAGTCTAATCAACACCAGTTAGTTTTAGTGGTGCCTCTCAGTGGCGATGGCAGAATTCCATTTCTTTGTTAAATATGACAACTTGGCTAAAATGAAACTCATTGAAGTTTTATCTCACTACTGTGAGTAAGCAGGTATTAGATGTGTTTTTTAAACAAGTAGCTATAGTGGACTAACTTTAAAGCAGAGGAATCTAATTGAACATGCCAAGCATTCACCAAAGCTCAGTGTTTGGAAGACATTGGCTAATGCTTCCATTGGAATTTGTTGATAATCACTGGTTGGCTTCCTGAAGAGATGTTCCACACTCAGGATTTAAATGTAGACTTTTTGATAAAAAAAATAGTGTTGAGGATAATCAGGTTAGATCAGAGTGGTTCTGTCTGTCTGAATCTGTTAGAGTTCCGCAGTCTTCATTCAGAGGGGTGCGTTACCCACCACTAACTTCAGAAGAACAGATGTGCCTTACACCAGCCATGTTTGGAGGGGGCAAGGGGCTAGTTTTATAGAATGGAAAAAGTCTGAATTAATTTGCGTTATAAAGGTTATTTTTTACTTCATCGCAGTGCGCCCGAAGTTGTTCTGCCTCAACAGAAACCAAAAGGTAAATTGTGCTTTTCACAAGTGTTTTAATTGAAGAACTTTCCAATAGAAGCCCCTAGATTGAAAGGAAATTGTTCACTACAAAAATAAAGCTCCCTACATCTGCCTTGTGTTGAATTTACTTCAAGCACTCCCATCTTGGTTTGATAGCGAGTAGAAGAACCATCTCAGACTATCCTATAACACTGTGTAAAGAGTATAGACTTTTCTATTTAGCTGTATGCATCCTTTAAATTAGTTTGCAAACAAAGAAAGAGTTGTTTGGGAATGAGTAGTGTATGAAACAACATGAGCACGAGGGTCTTAGATACTTGTACACTGTTTAAATCTGCATGACATCTTATCCTGAAGAATGATATTGTGACTTCATCGGAACAATGCCTACTGGCCATCCAGCATTATCTAATCCCAGTTTCTCACCAAATGTTCAGTTGTAAAATAATGCTATCTTTACTGCACCAACTGGACCCACAGCTTGACCTACAGTTTGACTTTCAAGCACAGAGTATTGCCTAACTTAGGGAGGATATAAAACATCTATGCTGGTCAGAAGCAGTGCCCAAATGTTCTACTGAAACATTCTACCAGTCCATCAGTCTGGATGAAACTATTTAGCTTGTCATTGAAGGTGAGCTGCCAGAATATAAGTGTGTCCCTTATCACCCTCACTCCAACATTTTAAGAGTGGGAATAAAATGACGTGTGGCTTCATAAAAGACCTGCTGTAATTAGTGAACAGGTGAAAATAAACAATCACAAGACACAATGTTTACCTTTTAACAACGGTAGTAGAGAAACTGCCATCCAAAACACAAGAATACACACACAGTACATGCACACAGACACACAGACTCTCTCTCTCTCTCTCTCTCTCTCTCTCTCTCTCTCTCTCTCTCTCTCTCTCTCTCTCTCTCTCTGCCTCTGCCTCTGCCTCTGCCTCTGCCTCTGCCTCTGCCTCTGCCTCTGCCTCTGCCTCTGCCTCTGCCTCTGCCTCTCACACATGCACACAAACTGAAGAGCTATTCCCTCCCTGCTCCCTGACTCCTGTCTCTGTAGAGTGGTTACTGTGACACAAAGGTTGGGGCAGAAAGCACAGGCCACCTGTTAAGAAAGAAAAAAAAGCTTCATCAAAGTGAAGGAATCTCTATGACCCCCATGCAGATGAATACAAACCCATGGTTCTTTACAGACTCAGATCCCTCCGCTCCCTCCAGAACGCCTGCATTGGGCTGCCGCACACGTTGCCTGGCAACAACTGATGAGAATAAGGTGTTGGAACTCTTATGATTAAATCTCCTGGGGTCAGGGGGTTTGACCCCTCGGTGCAGGAGTGTTGTTGTTGTTATCCCTTCAGAAAAACCATGATGAGAATGAAGAACGTATTAGGTGGGAACTCGTCTCAGTTGTAGCTGTCTTTGTTCACCGAGTTTTCCCAGAATTCTCTGATAATTCTCAGAACACTTTTTTGGGGGGTTGGGATAGACTTCATGATGTGTCTAAACTGACAGACAGTCACACAGGCAGCAGTCATGCACTGAGAGGAAACGGAGGAAATACATCAATTGAGGCCCTGCCAGCCACAGATCCCGGTTTCTTTTCATCGGTTCAATTTATTTAAACACTTTGGTCCAAAGTGTTTAAAGGCGCGCCTTAGAAGGAATGCGCACTTAATGTCACAATCACGCTCAAATTAGTTAGGCCTGCCGAGGGATTCCTCCAGGGTTGATTTCATCATGAAAACGACCGGAGCTCAGTGCCTGTAAAAACGTCTGACCAACACCTGGGGAACGCTTGTGAAACGATCCCGATGCTGCAACAGAGGTTTTTTCGGAGGAGCAGCAGGTGCAGGGAGGCTCAACTCAGGGCCGAACGCTCCTGTGTGTGTGTGTGTGCGTGCGTGCGTGTGTGTGCGTGCGGCCCTGTGTGTTTCTATCAATGACACATGACGTGGCTCTCTCTGTCCTCTCCTCACCTAGCTGTGTTTTCACTCTGCATGGCAGGCAACTGAACTGATCCTTGATTATCTGTCTTGTCCTGAATCCCCTTTACTCAGACATGATCCCCCCACCAACATCGATACAAGCATCTGTGTCATGCATGCCGCAGTGGTTTGATCTAAGCCCTCTGCCTCCAGATAGGACAATCTCATTGAAGTAACGTCCATTTATTTGGAGGCTCTGACTGTGAGGGTGACATCATAAAAATAGAACTACAAGAACAGACAAAGCTCTTCAGACCACGGTAATCTGACTGTACCAAGATAAGAATGTGGGCATAGCGCTTCACAGTGCCCTCATGGGCACATTCAATATGGCTGACACCATACCCACTCCTCTCCCTCTCCTCATCCCATCCATGCACACTCTGGTTGCTTCATGTTCGGAGAATGTCCTGGATCAGTGTGAACCTGGGATTATCATCAGGACACAGGCTGCTAAAATGGAACGCTGCTGCCGCCTTAGAAAACATGCTTATAAGGACAGAGAGGGTGCTGTGTGTTTTCACAGGCTCTCCATGGCTCACCATCACGGCCCACTTTGAATCTCCATCTCCATCTCCATTGCCATCCAGGGTGACTGAATCGTAATGGTTAAACAATGAAGATGAACTACTGCACATGGGCATCATCATTGGAGAGAATGTCAGTGGCTGCCTCCTAAAAGGCATCCTATTCCATACATAGTGCACTACTTTTGACCAAGGCCCATAGGGTGCCATTTGGGGCAACCTTAGTTACCGTCCAAATAATCATTCATGCAGAGATCACAATGGATGGGATGACAACAGACATGTGCAGACTAGGGCAGACAAATAGAAGTATCCAATAAAACATGAGAATTCCTCCCAGTTCCTTGGCTCGGAGTTTGATTTTCCCTACTGCCCCATTGTCAGCTGGAGCTCACTGTTCTGTGGTTGATTCGTGCACCTGGCAGACTTCATTTAAGGGTGTTGATGGATCCCCTCGCAGGCGGTCACAGGGAGTGACCAAGCGACCTTCCCCCTCCCACCCCCTCTCCTGCCCTCCCAGGCAGCACCCCTCTGTATGGGACAACACTATGAGGGGGGCTGGGGTACAAAGAGGGGCTTGTTTCTAACCCTCCCTTATGTTCAACATCTTGGGGACCTAGCTATAACCTTCATTCCATGGATTTTGAGTACAATGTCCGCACACTATCAGTGACAAATACAATTGGAGATGTATCATGGTTGAGGTCGGTCCTTTGCATCTTAGCTGTGGTTAAAGTATTTGATATTCAGACTAGAGGAGAAATGAATCAACATCATACAAATCCATCTGTAATACTACTGCATGGCCTAGTTCTATGTAGGTGCAGTTGACAATGGAGACTTTAGTTCACCCTCCTACAGTAAAAACAACCAACACAATGCGTACATTATATTGCACTTCAGTGTGATTGGTGTAGCAGCCACAATGGAGGGAAGTATTGGTCTGCATTATATTATTCTAAACATCAACAGTAAAGAGCTGGTTAGAGAGAGGCATCCACTCTGCTAATAGTGAAACATGTTTACAATGCCAAAGCAAGTAAAATACTGTAGATAATAAACACAAGTGAAATAAATTAGCAGACATTAATAGTAAACAGTACACTCACAAACGTTTCAAAGGAATAGAGACATTTCAAATGTCATATTATGGCTATGTACAGTGTTGTAATGATGTGAAAACAGATCAATTACAAAAGGGAAAATGAATATATATAACACTCTCTCCCTATATCATCTCTCCTATCGCTGGTGTTGTTGTTGGGATAGAACATACAAGTACATATATTTGTCTTAGTGTGACCTTCCCCACACAGAATGGAAGTGGGTCTCTCAAGGTTTTCCTAAACAACGCTGCCCCCAAAACCTGTTCCATTGATATGAATCACTGCAGACAGACGCTTTTATGGCACTGACTCCCTCTAGAGGCGATGGGACAAACGGCTTCTCTCCTTTCCTCTCCTCTCCTCACCGTACGGCAATGAGAAAGCCTACTGCCTACCTACAGATGTTCAGTTAAGCTCCCCTTGTTGGAGGCCTTCACTAACAAGAACACCATACAATAACAAATAGGTTACAGAAAAAAATATGCCAGTGTCCATAGTGCTTTGTTACATAAACATGCGCGCTCCGTTCTGCATAGGCAACTGGTTACGGCGCGTAATGACAGCATATATATGAAATACAGAGATTATTTTAGAGGATCCCATGCTGACTCCCTCGAGCTGCTTACTGATCGTCTTCTCATACTTGACAAGTGCACAAATTCATAAACAAACTCAAGAGCCATAATTACCGTGGAGAATTATGTCAGACTAAAATGGAATATATTCAGTAGCTTCAAAAGACGCGAGTTAAGGAGGAGCCTGGCTTTGGGTTAATTGCATACCACACTTTACTCGACAGGCCCCCTCAAACCAGATTAGGCTATACTATGAAATGTCTCTCTCTCCTCCCTCTCACTTCCTCTCACTCTCTCTTTGTGAGAGTTACTCGACCGCAGGCCCATCAGAGGTTCCGCTCGCTGCGCACTAGACCAAGCTAGCGTGTTATATATATGCAGAGAATGGGAGACTTGTCTCTTGAGGTTTAAAGTGATTGTACATCAAAAACAACACAAACTAAACAGCACGGCATGCAATAATGCTTTATAGCACAAGTGCACTCCTTTTGTGTTCTTGATGATTGCAATTAGTGCCATCTACAAACAATTAAAACGTTTAAAGTGTGTTTCTCTGTAGCCAGAAATAACAGTAATCAAACATAATAAAAGTGTATCATAAATTCGAAATGAAAAGGACTATTTGGCCATAAACAGTGAATATCTGAAATGTCATAGAAATAATACAGCGCTATTTCCCAATGACACATTATCAACACCATGCAAAGTAAAAGTCTTCTCAACCGAGGGGTCAAAAGCAAAGGAAATCTGACGTGGGGGGGCTTGCCCTCTAAATAAACTTTCGAGGGAGACGGCAGAGGGCTGAAGTCATAAGAGAGCGAGTTGAAGTGGGGGAATGAGCATTGCACGCAAAACTGAAAAGAGATGAAACTGCGCATATTATTTTTGCTTTAACTGTCGACCAATGAGAGGTGCGCGACAATCAAGAGAACCAACACATTCTCACCTCATCGAAACGTGTTACTTTATTACAGTTAGGTGCTGCTGCTGCCAGTGACGCGCGCGGCTCCCAGTTTTGGTCTACTCAGTTAGATGATGGGGATGACGCGATGACCTCCTACACGCAGGGCACAATAAAGTAGCCCTCACACCTGGACGTGCGGCGAACTTCGAGAGAGTATCAGTGGAGGATACAGGAAGACAACTGAAACTGTATCAATATGCTAGCCTCGATTATATGATCTACGCTTTCTTTCTTTGAGTATTTTATTTTTCCCGCGGTGGATGATAATCTAACGGTTTGATTGTGGGAATATGCTCACTACGGATACCTGATTTGATCTCGCTCTGTGGCACACATGAAGATTCTATTAAGGATGTTACTGTCTAAACGGCCCAGGTGTCATTGGGCCATCGTAAATCAGACATCACTCTCTGCGCAGAGCAGGGGATTCTGCTCTTTCCAGGAATAAGACAACACATTCCCTCTCAAAAAAGTGGAATCAAAGCTGCACTTTTCTGGAGGACATTGACATTGGCTATTCAAGTCATCATCTCCGGGTTACTATGCAATTACAACTGATCTCCTTTGTTTTGATCTTGCACTGCATGGAATACACTGATTGTCAGCAGCACCCCTCTAGGCATCGGCAAAATAAACGTGAGTAAAGAGCGACCGCGCATGCAGTGAGTTGCTCGCGCGCACACACATGCTCCTGGTCTCTGTTCCATTCAACCCTACTTTAGTGTTGTAGTGCCTATCGTACCATATGCCATTCATGTAGATATATAAATAACAGAACAATATGGGTACTGAACATCTCATACTTGACAATGACATTTGCAATGAAAGATCATAGCATGGCTTTAGGAAATATGCCTAATTAGGGTGGAAGGCTTTTTGTTTGAGGTGGAGATGTAATAACATAGTCCTGTGGTTCAATCTCTATTACAAAAAATGAAACTTCCCATAAATGAATTTATATAAACAATGTTGATAGGGTGGGTAGCCTATAATTTATAATATGATATAGTTTTTTAAGTAAAGCCCGCATTTAGTTATAATCGAGGGCAACTCGATCAATCTAAACATGTGTTGTTATCAGATCAGTATGTAATTTAAATGAATAAACTTGTATTTTAATCACTAGGTGAGACTGAGTGCCTCTGTGGAACTCACTATATTGTGTCTACAAAAGCAATAGGCGCACTTTACTCTCTGCAGCGGCCAATTTTACGCACATTTCGTCCTCAACCACACCGCAGTCAATAATTGGACTGCATGGCGTTCAACATTACATGACCCTCAGGGTTGTCATTTTCTACTGATAAATTTCAACCAGTCACTGTTCCCTGACAGTTTTCTTAGAAGTGTATTCCACAAAGCTCCGTCCGCAGTGCGCGCTGCATCCCCTAGTTCCCATCGCTCTCTAGCGGCCAGAAGCAGAGAACTTTTTACGCGGCATGTCTGCCGACAAAAGTATGTTATAACTTTCTGATCTAAATGATTCATTACATACAAAGTTCACGTGAAGTGTATTATATTTGCATTCCACTGATGTTATGGAATGTCTGCTGTGCTTCCTTGACAAACTCCGTGCAACACTGAGTAGGAGCTTTGAGCATGTGGCAGCGCGTGCCATCTAACCGCTGTTAGAGGATGCTGATACAGTTATCTTCTTGATTGTAATACATG
Source organism: Oncorhynchus gorbuscha (assembly GCF_021184085.1). Classification (NCBI taxonomy): domain Eukaryota; kingdom Metazoa; phylum Chordata; class Actinopteri; order Salmoniformes; family Salmonidae; genus Oncorhynchus; species Oncorhynchus gorbuscha. Next base: position 70,151,196 of record NC_060187.1, on the reverse strand, counting down.
TAGAATATAAGATTGTGCATCTAATATCAAAATACATGAAAGCCTGGCCATTTTCATCTTAAAAGGGCGTTCTTTTTTTGCTTACCATAACTGTGACTTTCTGTGGCGATAATATTTTGTGGTGTTGAAAAAATGGAAGAGGGAACTGTTCATATTTAGTAGGCAATTCAAACATTTTTCAGTTAGAAATTCAGAGGGGTTAGTATTTTGCATTAAATGATTTACAGTATTTCAAAGCTCTGAAGCGAAACTATCATCAAATCCAAAACAAAACTAAGAAGCTCTGGTAAATCAGTAGACAATTTACTTTTTTTGTTTTGCTCCCTAGATGTTCAGAGTATCAGCAGCATTGACCATGGCAGGGTTCTCCAACCCCGGTCCTGTGTATTAGTGCTGGGCTGGAACAAAAGCCAGCACGTCCAGTAGTTCTCCAGGACCAGAGTTGGAGAACTCTGCATGAAGGTATCCGTTCAGCATCTTTCTTTAAGCCTAATAGATATCATGTTCTGTGTCAAGTAACTCCACAGGTCTCACCCTGTATCTTGTCAGTAGTATCATGGAGCTTGCTTTATTATTCTCTCTCTGCACTATATTGAAGTTCCAGATGAGCTTCCAGATGTGCTCTTCTGCCTTAGTAGAATGGTTGAGTGTTACATGCATCACCTGTTGCCAGGTGGATTGTTATCTGGAAAGGTAGGCTAGTAACAAACAATAGCGGTGTGTTGGGGTGCGTGTTTAACGTCTTAAGAGCCACTTCAACATGATATATCATCTTCTTATCTAAACCCTACATGCATGCGTAGAAATTGTGGGTCCACATTGGTTTGTGGGTGCATTCCAGATAGACAAACTGTGGGCCTCCCCTTGTGCATCGCAGCCTACTTAGCTGGTGCTAATTGACATATGACATATGACTATCTGTGATAGTTAGACAGAGAGAGCAGGGTGAATGAGCTCTCAGTCAGGGACCGTGACCATGCAATCAACTGGCCAAAAACAGTCCACTTCCTTCTGCCCTTGATGTATCCACAAATGAGAGATATGAATGCCTGAGAGCAAACACAAGATAGCAGAATGATTTCTAGAATAGAGGCCAGAATGATTTCTATGTTGTCTAGAATGTAGATGCCAGAATGATTTCTGTGTGTTCTAGAATAGAGGCCAGAATGATTTCTAGGTGTTCTAGAGTAGATGCCAGAAGGATTTCTAGGTGTTCTAGAATAGATGCCAGAAGGATTTATGTGTGTTCTAGAATAGAGGCCAGAATGATTTCTGTGTTTTAGAATATAGGCCAGAATGATTTCTATGTGTTTTAGAATAGAGGCCAGAATGATTTCTAGGTGTTCTAGAATATATGCCAGAAGGATTTATGTGTGTTCTAGAATAGAGTCCAGAATTATTTCTAGGTGTTTTAGAATAGAGGCCAGAATGATTTCTAGGTGTTCTAGAATAGAGGCCAGAATGATTTCTAGCGGGTCTAGACATGTTTAAAATAGACTCTAGGTGTGAATAACAGATTGGATTCTAATAAAGGGAAAGAAGGACAGAAAATGAAATTAAAGGAGGGGTAGATATGCAGAGGTTCAACACCACAGTGTTTGATGAATAAAACATCTTGGAAAAGCAAAGTCTTTTTTTTAGGTCTGTGCCCTATGACTTGCGTGTTTGTCTTCATCATTCTGCTGTTAGCCGTTTTGTTTATATCTACACATGATGCTCAAAATAATCATGGTTGTTTTCATCTTGTGGTCAATGATTTTAACTTTACAAGTGGTTCAAGCAGTTCAGGCAATTGAAACCTTACAGTACAGCCTTCACTGTACAGCCTTCCCGGTACAGCCTTCACGGTACAGCCTTCACGGTACAGCCTTCACGGTACAGACCTTACTGTACAGACCTCACGGTACAGCCTTCACGGTACAGCCTTTACGGTACAGCCTTCACGGTACAGACCTCACGGTACAGCCTTCATGGTACAGCCTTCACGGTGTAGATCTCACGGTACAGACCTCACGGTACAGCCTTCACGGTACAGACCTCACGGTACAGACCTCACGGTACAGACCTCACGGTACAGCCTTCACAGTGTAGACCTCACGGTACAGACCTCACGGTACAGACCTCATGGTACAGACCTCATGCAGGAACATTTGTGTTAAGGGTATGCAAGCCGATCAATTGATGTTGGGCAATTCAATGGTAACAGAATAACGCGGAGACTCACACCATTGATTTCAACCTTTAACAAATCATATCTACATGGACTACTTTTAACCATTTCCACTGACGATGTTACAAAAACCCATTTCCTGGAAGAACTGTCCAGAAAATGTTAATTTTTAAAATGTCCAATGTAAATTGTTTTTAAAAATCATTATGCATAGAGTTCTATCTTTGTTAAACTTTGAAAGCAATGGTTTTTGTTTGGCATTCATTTTAATGATAGAAATCGGAGTATTAGCATAATTCTGTTACCATGGGGTTGCCCTGTTGTGTCAGTGCGAGCTACTGTAGGCAAGGGCAGGCAAAATTCCTCTGTGTTAAGGGTTCTGTGAATTAGGGGGCCTTGGCAGGAACACATGAGGGCAAATGGACAGCAGTTGTAAAGATTGCTAAGATATGTCAAACACAATCTCTGTGATCTATTGCAATCTGGCAGCTAACCCTGAAGTGAAGGAGGGAGAAAAGGCCAACAACTCACCCACGGCACGATATGCCAGAGAACTAGGAGGAAAAAACACCTACTGCACACACTGATATGCTCCTTGCGTAGCTCTGCAGTGGTGAATACTGAGACTAGCTCTTACCATGTGTCGCAATCCCAGAAGTTGCCCCTGAGATATTCCCCCTAAGAACTGATATAGGATCTGCATTCCTTCCCCAAACCCTTACCTTAACCATCAAGGGAAATCATTACAAACTGACCATAGACCAGTGTCTAGCTCTAGCTGTAGCAATCCAATCTGTACTAAATGAGCTCAAAATATCTGACTCAGTGAGGTGCTCCCTGTCATTGCATCAGGTACCATGCATGCCATTCTCTGGCCTTTGACCGAGCTCTTTAGTGGACAGATATATTACATTTTTTACCATTGTAGCATAGAAAAAAACTGCAACATTTCCTCTCTGCCCCATGGAAACATTTGTAGAATTGCTGAAAATCTGCTTTAAAACTGCAGCATTTTCTCTCCCCCCCATGGCAAAAGGCAATTAACTTTAAAGCTGCAAATATTTCTCTCTGCTGCCAAGAGGTGGGCCACTAAAATGTTTTGCCTGCAAGTTGGGGGGCTTAGGGTCCCCAAAAACCTGCACACATTAAAGTCATTAGCCTTATGAACATAGAAACTTGGTTGCAGTTTCTATGCTACAATGGTAAAAAACTGAATACATCTGCCCAATGGGCACAGAAGTCATTTCAACGTCTAGTTTTGATTTACATTTGGTTGAGATGCCAGCTAACGTGAATTCAACGTGAAACCAACCACAACAAAAAAAATCACAACATAGTTGGATTTCGGTAAAAATGTGTGTAAAATAAAGTCAAAATTCACTTGTGTTGGTAACTTTTTGCAATAGTTTTCCATGTTAATTCAACATCATCACATTTATGTTTTTGTAGTTGAAATGACATGGTAACAATGTTGATTCAACCATTCAACCCTAAAAATGTATTGTTTACCTTAAATGTTTTTAAATAAATAATGTCAATTTGTTTGGCCCACGGCCCACCTCTCAGATTATATTTTGTCCCACCAACCCCAAATGTTTGAGCACCCCTGGTTTAAAGTAACCCAGAGCCACCCGCTAGTACCCTTTTCACATCGTGCCAAACCATACCATAATGTGCAGGCTCAGATATGATCTTTTCACATGTCCTTTCCTGCATGGTTCCAGCAACTATGGTACAGTAGATGCATAACCAGGCACAATTCAGCTCAATTCATCTTGGCTCAGTAGTGTGAAATGGCTATATATTTCCTCAGTCAGGTACTCACTTGCAGCTCCTGCTGGTAGTCCTAGTATATACCCAACCTCTTCTCCTCTCAACCAGTCTGTCCTCATCTCCACTGTCCTCTGAGGTCAAGCTCTGTAATTCAACAAGAGTTGAAAGTTAAGCCACTTGATATGCAGCCCTACAAGTCAGTCACACATGGCTTAAATCAGCAGCAGCAGTCAGGACGCATGAGGTTTCACTTGTGCCCAGTCCAAGATGGCAGCTTATGGTAATGGAGCGCTGCTCAGTTCCCCATTTGTCTGTAGACTTCTCACATACTGTGATGACACTATCCCTCTTTCAAAGACACTGTCCTACCCTGGGAATTTTATAGCCTCCTTATAGCAGAGACTGGACACATGTATGCAGGACTTTAACCTGGAGACCAACATTTTGCCACGATAATCGAGAATTTCAATAAGCATTTCTCTACGTCTTGCCATGCTTTCCACCTGGCTACCCCAACCCCGGCCAACAGCCCTCCACCCCCCGCAGCAACTGGCCCAAGCCAGTCACTGTGTTCTTATCGGCAGACTCAACAGCCTTGGTTTCTCTAATGACTGCCTGGTTCACTAACTACTTCTCAGATAGAGTTCAGTGTGTCAAATCAGAGGGCCTGTTGTCCAGACCTCTGGCAGTGTCTATGGGGGTGCCACAGGGTTAAATTCTTGGGACGACTCTTTTCTCTGTATATATCTGTCATGCAGGTGAAAGAGGACCCAAAAGCGACTTGGCGAAAACAGAGTCTTTAATCCAGTAAAGTAAATACAATCAAAAACACAACTTTCACTCGAAATGACGAGGACAAACTGGAGACTCGATCTTGAACAGCAGGTGAACAGCAGGTTGCCTCGGGAAGGCACTTGAACCAAACAGACTCAGACACCTGCTCACCACGCAGCATCTGAGGAAAACACGACACGACAGGGCGATACACAAACACAGCACGGTGAATTCTAGACAAGGAACCGACAGGGCAGAAACGAATAACAAGGAGAGAAATAGGGACTCTAATCAAGGAAAAGGATCGGGAACAGGTGTGGGAAGACTAAATGATTGATTAGGGGAATAGGAACAGCTGGGAGCAGGAACGGAACGATAGAGAGAAGAGAGAGCGGGAGAGTGAGAGAGGGAGGGGGAGAGAGAGGGATAGAAAGAGGGAAAGAACCTAATAAGACCAGCAGAGGGAAACGAATAGAAGGAGAAGAACAGGGACAAGGCATGATAATCAATGACAAAACATGACAGTACCCCCCACTCACCGAGCGCCTCCTGGCGCACTCGAGGAGGAATCCTGGCGGCAACGGAGGAAATCATCAATGAGTGAACGGTCCAGCACGTCCCGAGACGGAACCCAACTCCTCTCCTCAGGACCGTAACCCTCCCAATCCACTAAGTATTGGTGACCCCGTCCCCGAGAACGCATGTCCATGATCTTATGTACCTTGTAAATAGGTGCGCTCTCGACAAGGACGGGAGGGGGGAGGGAAGACGAACGGGAGTGCGAAGAAAGGGCTTGACACAGGAGACATGGAAGACAGGATGGACGCGACGAAGATGTCGCGGAAGAAGCAGTCGCACAGCGACAGGATTGACGACCTGGGAGACACGGAACGGACCAATGAACCGCGGAGTCAACTTACGAGAAGCTGTCGTAAGAGGAAGGTTGCGAGTGGAAAGCCACACTCTCTGGCCGCAACAATACCTTGGACTCTTAATCCTGCGTTTATTGGCGGCTCTCACAGTCTGTGCCCTGTAACGGCAAAGTGCAGACCTCACCCTCCTCCAGGTGCGCTCACAACGTTGGACAAACGCTTGAGCGGAGGGAACGCTGGACTCGGCAAGCTGGGATGAGAACAGAGGGCTGGTAACCCAGACTACTCTGAAACGGAGATAACCCGGTAGCAGACGAAGGAAGCGAATTGTGAGCGTATTCTGCCCAGGGGAGCTGTTCTGCCCAAGACGCAGGGTTTCTGAAAGAAAGGCTGCGTAGTATGCGACCAATCGTCTGATTGGCCCTCTCTGCTTGACCGTTAGACTGGGGATGAAACCCGGAAGAGAGACTGACGGACGCACCAATCAAATGACAGAACTCCCTCCAAAACTGTGACGTGAATTGCGGGCCTCTGTCTGAAACGGCGTCTAACGGGAGGCCATGAATTCTGAATACATTCTCGATAATGATTTGTGCCGTCTCCTTAGCGGAAGGAAGTTTAGCGAGGGGAATGAAATGTGCCGCCTTAGAGAACCTATCGACAACCGTAAGAATCACAGTCTTCCCCGCAGACAAAGGCAGACCGGTAATGAAGTCTAGGGCGATGTGAGACCATGGTCGAGAAGGAATGGGAGCGGTCTGAGACGACCGGCAGGAGGAGAGTTACCCGACTTAGTCTGCGCGCAGTCCGAACAAGCAGCCACGAAACGGCGCGTGTCACGCTCCTGAGTCGGCCACCAAAAGCGCTGGCGAATAGACGCAAGAGTGCCTCGAACACCGGGATGACCAGCTAACTTGGCAGAGTGAGCCCACTGAAGAACAGCCAGATGAGTGGAAACAGGAACGAAAAGGAGGTTACTAGGACAAGCGCGCGGCGACGCAGTGTGCGTGAGTGCTTGCTTAACCTGTCTTTCAATTCCCCAGACTGTTAACCCGACAACACGCCCATAAGGAAGAATCCCCTCGGGATCAGTAGAAGCCACAGAAGAACTAAACAGACGGGATAAGGCATCAGGCTTGGTGTTCTTGCTACCCGGACGGTAAGAAATCACAAACTCGAAACGAGCGAAAAACAACGCCCAACGAGCTTGACGGGCATTAAGTCGTTTGGCAGAACGGATGTACTCAAGGTTCTTATGGTCTGTCCAAACGACAAAAGGAACGGTCGCCCCCTCCAACCACTGTCGCCATTCGCCTAGGGCTAAGCGGATGGCGAGCAGTTCACGGTTACCCACATCATAGTTGCGCTCAGATGGCGACAGGCGATGAGAAAAATAAGCGCAAGGATGAACCTTATCGTCAGACTGGAAGCGCTGGGATAGAATGGCTCCCACGCCTACCTCTGAAGCGTCAACCTCGACAATGAATTGTCTAGTGACGTCAGGAGTAACGAGGATAGGAGCGGACGTAAAACGTTCTTTTAGAAGATCAAACGCTCCCTGGGCGGAACCGGACCACTTAAAACACGTCTTGACAGAAGTAAGAGCTGTGAGAGGGGCAGCAACTTGACCGAAATTACGAATGAAACGCCGATAGAAATTAGCGAAACCTAAAAAGCGCTGCAACTCGACACGTGACCTTGGAACGGGCCAATCACTGACAGCTTGGACCTTAGCGGAATCCATCTGAATGCCTTCAGCGGAAATAACGGAACCGAGAAAAGTAACGGAGGAGACATGAAAAGAGCACTTCTCAGCCTTTACGTAGAGACAATTCTCTAAAAGGCGCTGTAGAACACGTCGAACGTGCTGAACATGAATCTCGAGTGACGGAGAAAAAATCAGGATATCGTCAAGATACACAAAAACAAAGATGTTCAGCATGTCTCTCAGAACATCATTAACTAATGCCTGAAAAACAGCTGGCGCATTGGCGAGACCGAACGGCAGAACCCGGTACTCAAAATGCCCTAACGGAGTGTTAAACGCCGTTTTCCACTCGTCCCCCTCTCTGATGCGCACGAGATGGTAAGCGTTACGAAGGTCCAACTTAGTAAAGCACCTGGCTCCCTGCAGAATCTCGAAGGCTGATGACATAAGGGGAAGCGGATAACGATTCTTAACCGTTATGTCATTCAGCCCTCGATAATCCACGCAGGGGCGCAGAGTACCGTCCTTCTTCTTAACAAAAAGAACCCCGCCCCGGCCGGAGAGGAAGAAGGCACTATGGTACCGGCGTCAAGAGACACAGACAAATAATCCTCGAGAGCCTTACGTTCGGGAGCCGACAGAGAGTATAGTCTACCCCGAGGAGGAGTGGTCCCCGGAAGGAGATCAATACTACAATCATACGACCGGTGAGGAGGAAGGGAGTTGGCTCGGGACCGACTGAAGACCGTGCGCAGATCATGATATTCCTCCGGCACTCCTGTCAAATCGCCAGGTTCCTCCTGAGAAGTAGGGACAGAAGAAACGGGAGGGATGGCAGACATTAAACACTTCACATGACAAGAAACGTTCCAGGATAGGATAGAATTACTAGACCAATTAATAGAAGGATTATGACATACTAGCCAGGGATGACCCAAAACAACAGGTGTAAACGGTGAACGAAAAATCAAAAAGAAATAGTCTCACTGTGGTTACCAGATACTGTGAGGGTTAAAGGTAGTGTCTCAAATCTGATACTGGGAAGATGACTACCATCTAAGGCGAACATGGGCGTAGGCTTCTCTAACTCTCTGAAAGGAATGTCATGTTTCCGAACCCATGCTTCGTCCATGAAACAACCCTCAGCCCCAGAGTCTATCAAGGCACTACATGTAGCACCCGAACCGGTCCAGCGTAGATGGACCGACAAAGTAGTACAGGATTTTGATGGAGAGACTTGAGTAGTTGCGCTCACCTGTAGCCCTCCGCTTACAGATGAGCTCTGGCTTTTACTGGACATGAATTAACAAAATGTCCAGCAACTCCGCAATAGAGGCACAGGCGGTTGGTGATCCTCCGTTCCCTCTCCTTAGTCGAGATGCGAATCCCTCCCAGCTGCATGGGCTCAGTCTCTGAGCCAGAGGAGGGAGATGGTTGCGATGCGGAGCAGGGAAACACCGTTGATGCGAGCTCTCTTCCACGAGCCCGGTGACGAAGATCTACCCGTCGTTCTATGCGGATGGCGAGAGCAATCAAAGAGTCCACATCTGAAGGAACCTCCCGGGAGAGAATCTCATCCTTAACCACTGCGTGGAGTCCCTCCAGAAAACGAGCGAGCAGCGCCGGCTCGTTCCACTCACTAGAGGCAGCAAGAGTGCGAAACTCAATAGAATAATCCGTTATGGACCGTTCACCTTGGCATAGGGAAGCCAGGGCCCTAGAAGCCTCCCTACCAAAAACTGAACGGTCAAAAACCCGAATCATCTCCTCTTTAAAGTTCTGGTACTTGTTAGAGCAATCAGCCCTTGCCTCCCAGATAGCTGTGCCCCATTCTCGAGCCCGGCCAGTAAGGAGTGAAATGACGTAAGCAACCCGAGCTCTCTCTCTAGAGTATGTGTTGGGTTGGAGAGAGAACACAATCTCACACTGCGTGAGAAAGGAGCGGCACTCAGTGGGCTGCCCGGAGTAGCAAGGTGGGTTATTAACCCTAGGTTCTGGAGGCTCGGCAGGCCAGGAAGTAACAGGTGGCACGAGACGAAGACTCTGGAACTGTCCAGAGAGGTCGGAAACCTGAGCGGCCAGGTTCTCCACGGCATGGCGAGCAGCAGACAATTCCTGCTCGTGTCTGCCGAGCATGGCTCCTTGGATCTCGACGGCAGTGTAACGAGCGTCTGAAGTCGCTGGGTCCATTCCTTGGTCGGTTCCTTCTGTCATGCAGGTGAAAGAGGACCCAAAAGCGACTTGGCGAAAACAGAGTCTTTAATCCAGTAAAGTAAATACAATCAAAAACACAACTTTCACTCGAAATGACGAGGACAAACTGGAGACTCGATCTTGAACAGCAGGTGAACAGCAGGTTGCCTCGGGAAGGCACTTGAACCAAACAGACTCAGACACCTGCTCACCACGCAGCATCTGAGGAAAACACGACACGACAGGGCGATACACAAACACAGCACGGTGAATTCTAGACAAGGAACCGACAGGGCAGAAACGAATAACAAGGAGAGAAATAGGGACTCTAATCAGGGAAAAGGATCGGGAACAGGTGTGGGAAGACTAAATGATTGATTAGGGGAATAGGAACAGCTGGGAGCAGGAACGGAACGATAGAGAGAAGAGAGAGCGGGAGAGTGAGAGAGGGAGGGGGAGAGAGAGGGATAGAAAGAGGGAAAGAACCTAATAAGACCAGCAGAGGGAAACGAATAGAAGGAGAAGAACAGGGACAAGGCATGATAATCAATGACAAAACATGACAATATCAATGATGTCGCTCTTGCTGCGGGTGATTCTTTGATCCACCTCTACGCAGACAACACCATCTTTGGACACTGTTTTAACTAACCTCCAATCGAGCTTCAATGCCATACAACACTCCTTCCGTGGCCTCCAACTGCTCTTAAATGCAAACTAAATGCATGCTCTTCAAACAATCGCTGCTCGCACCCGCCCGCCCGACTAGCATCACTACTCTGGACGGTTCTGACTTAGAATATGTGGACAACTATAAATACCTAGGTGTCTGGTTAGACTGTAAACTCTCCTTCCAGACCCATATCAAACATCTCCAATCCAAAGTTAAATCTAGACTCTGCTTCCTATTTCGCAACAAAGCCTCCTTCACTCATGCTGTCAAACATACCCTCGTAAAACTGACTATCCCACCGATGCTTGAGTTCAGCGATGTCATTTACAAAATAGCCTCCACTCTACTCAGCAAATTGGATGCAGTCTGCCCTCAGTTTTGTCACCAAAGCCCCATTTACTACCCACCACTGTGACCTGTATGCTCTCGTTGGCTGGTACCTTGCTACATATTCGTTGCCAAACCCACTGGCTCCAGGTCATCTATGAGTCTTTCCTTGGTAAAGCTCCACCTTATCTCAGCTCACTAATCACCATAACAACACCCACCCATAGCACGTGCTCCAGCAGGTATATCTCACTGGTCATCCCCAAAGCCAACAATGACTGGAACAAATAGCTAATATAACTGAAGTTGGAGACTTATATCTCCCTCACTAACTTTAAGCGTCAGCTGTCAGAGCAGCTTACCGATCGCTGCAGCTGTACACAGCCCATCTGTAAATAGCCCATCCATCCAACAACTACCTCATCCCCATATTTGTTTTAGTTTTTCTGCTCTTTTGCACACCAGTATTTCTACTTGCACATCCTCATCTACACACATATCACCCCAGTGTACATTGCTAAATTGTAATTACTTCACAACTATTGGCATATTTATTGCCTTATCTCCTTACTTCATTTGCACACACTGTATACAGATTTTTCTATTGTGTTGTTGACTGTGTGTTTGTTTATCCTATGTGTAACTGTGTTGTTTTTGTCGCACTGCTTTGCTTTATCTTGGCCAGGTCGTAGTTGTAAATGAGAACTTGTCCTCAACTGGCCTACCTCGTTAAATAAAGGTGAAATAAAATAAATAAAAATAATGAAAGCTCAGCCTTTCCCTGTTTCTAACACAGTCGACCCTGTGAACTATGTGGGTCGACAGATAGGCTTATCTTCAACACGGAGCATAATGAAGATGAATTTGAGACATGTTGCAAAGTTGTCAGTGCCAGTGCCGATTACTCATCTTACTCATTTGGCTGTGTTTGCATTGTTATGGCAAACAGTTCGCTGGAGGTCTATCTGAATATTGAACATTTTGCCAACTTGTTTCGTCCTTCGTACAATGAATAAACTGTACTCCGAGAATAAGAAATGCGCGGCCTCTGGCGTCTCATGCAAACCTTTGCATGCTTGACGTCTCATGTGATTATTTTTTTCCAGCCAAGAGAGTCCACAGGCCTGCTTGTTGCCTGTCATGTTTATTATTGAGTTCTTCTATGGTCATTGTTCCCAGAAAAATATGTAAATCTGTAGCATTTTGTCACCATCCAAACAGTTTGTTGGCTATAGTTGGATAGAAGTCATTACTTTAATACAATTCTACACAACTTAATGCACACAATTCAGAAGACTACAAATAGTTCATACAGTCTGAAGAGCTATATTTGTTTAAATGTAAGCAGTAGTTCCTCTTTATTTAATTGGCATAGAGAGAGAGAGAGAGAGAGAGAGAGAGAGAGAGAGAGAGAGAGAGAGAGAGAGAGAGAGAGAGAGAGAGAGAGAGAGAGAGAGAGAGAGAGAGAGGGGATATGTTGACTTGTAGTGTTGGTTAACACCATCTGTCTCACTGCTGCAGTAATATATTAAAACTATAACTTGGATTGGCATTGTTGATTCTTTTAAAAACGTAGGATATCTCCATTTCCACATTAGTTCTATTGAATGTAAATGATAGTGTAGCAGCATGTTGAGGGATGTTCCTCTGTTCCACCATTGTTGGTTAGTTTAGTGTGGCTGGGTGATGATGCATCTTTTGCATATTGTTAAAGTCAGATACAGTACCATGTCAGTTTAGGGACAAGCATCACGTAGGAGTGATGCCACAAGACAATGCCTTTTTACAATGATCATGTTGTTGTCTCAGTTACTTTAGTTCAATGCACGTATGTTATTATAAGGCACTCTGGATAAGAGTCTTTGCTTAATCAATGCTTCTCATCTTTGGGTAGCAGTACCCTGTGAGGGTACCTGCCAACCTGGCCTGTATACAGGGTACTTGGAAAGGACCCATATGCCTATCAGTTTTACAGGAGGGGATACTTCAGGCAGATCAAAATGTGATTGGGGGGGTACAGTATCCGAAACAGGTTGAATGCCCCTGTGCTAACTGATTGTATGGTTGCGTCCCAAATGGCAACCTATTCCCTATATAGTGCACTACTTCTGCAGTGCACTATAAAGTCAATGTTGTGCCATTTGAGACACATACTGTTCGAAGTAAAATGTCTAAACTGACTTTTCTCCTTCTGTGCCACATCATCTCCCTCCGTCTTACCTGCAGAGAACCCAGGGGTGAGCTCAGGGTGCCAGGGAGGCTGTCTGACCTGCTCTGATTACAATGGCTGTCTGTCCTGTAAGCCCCGCCTCTTTATCTTCCTGGAGAGAAATGGGATGAGGCAGATGGGGGTGTGTCTGCCCTCCTGCCCCAGCGGTTTCTACGGCACCCGCTCGCCAGACAGAAACACATGCACAAGTAAGTTGCATGGCTATTACCAAAGACGTTTATAGCCCACCTCTACTTTTACACTAAGGGACGGTTTACAGGGCCGGTTTACATAGACAGGTTAAGCCTAGACCTAGACTTAAAAAGGTATTTCAACTGAAAATCTCTATTGAATGTGCTTTTTAGTCCAGGACTAGGCTTAATCTGTGTTTTAGTGTATGTATTAAGTCTATTTGGTAGCACTGCATGCCAGTCACTCCAAATACATTATTTTCTATTATTTTGTACACTAAAATCTCATAACGGGATGTGCATCGATGTGCAGCCAATTTTCCTGTTTTAGAGCGCTGCTCATTCTAACATACTGCATGTTCAATAAATCACTTCAAGAGCAACATAAACGTGCAGGCTGTTGACTAACTGACTGGGTGTTTCAGAGTGCAGGCCGGAGTGTGATTCTTGCTTCAATAAGAACCTTTGCATGCGGTGCCGAGCGGGGTACTATCTCCACCTGGGCAAGTGCCAGGAGAGCTGCCCAGAGAGCCTGGTCTGCAGCGACACACAAAGGGAATGTGTTCCCAGTGAGTAGAATATTAGACTGTTATGTTATTATCAAGTCCTGATGGTGTTGGTGTTAGACACGTTACAAAGAGAGGGCTAGTGTAGTGTATTAGCGTTACATATTTGTTTCTATGTCTCAATCACATGATGTAAAATGTGGAATTAAATAGCATATCTTATTGCATTTGAATGGAAGAATGCAGTTAAATGTAATTGTAAAGATCTTTGTTGTGTGTATTGATGTGATTTGACTCCAGTGCAGGTGTAATATCATGTATGTGTTGGTGTTTCAGAGTGTCCTGCGGACTGTGATGCCTGTCTGATCAATGACACATGTACGAGGTGCAGACCAGGCCTGTACCTGCTGCTGGGGAAGTGTCACCACGTCTGTCCAGAAGAGTTTGAACCAAACGACAAACTCATGGAGTGTTCCCTTCAAGGTGAGCTCCAGAACAAGGAGGAGAGAGTGTTTACCAGTGGAGGCTGGTGGGGAAATCTGAGCATGGGCTCATTGGGCCGGAATGGAAAGGTATGGAACACATCAAACACATGGTGTGTTTAGTATCCAGCCAAAACAATAAGCCCAACCTCCGATTTATAGTAACTCTAGCCTCCACTGGTGTTAACTTCAAATGCTTTACAGTGTCTTTGCCCTTCTATACGCGAATTTTGGTTGTGAATATCTTTGGACTCTGCCTCTTGTGTCTCCCCCTCTTTCTTAATAATTTGTGCAGTGCACTGCACGGTGGGTGAGTGGGGCGAGTGGAGCCCCTGCTCCCGGTCAGGGAAAACCTGTGGATTTAAATGGGGTGAGGAGACGAGGACCCGGGAAGTTGTCCAGTTCCCTTCCGCCTACGGAAAACCCTGTCCCCCCATCTGGGAAAAGAAAGAGTGTGTCCTGAAGAGGAGGCGATGTCCAGGTAAATACTATAATAACTATACGAGGATCATCAGTAGTAGGACAGGTCACTAGCTCCATTGTTAGTACAGTTGTAGGCTAGAGTTCCAGAACCAACTTTGTCTCTACACTATAATCTGAAATGACTGGTCAGTCATCTGCCACTCCTCTCCTCTCCTTAAGGGACCTGAATTGTTGACTTTAAGGATATGCATTGTGGTTAGTGGATAATGGTGAAGTGCCTGTGTGTTGTTGCTCCAACGCTTCGAATACAGACTTTACGGATTATAAAAATATGTCAAAACACTTGATTTTCCACGGAAACATTGATCTGATGATTTCTAATGAAATCAGCCCCCGAGCTCCCCAGGCCCTCGGCTCCTCAGCCCACCAGGCCCCTGCGCCCCAGGCCCTCCAAGCAGGCTTACTTACAGCACAAACACAAACCCTCTGTAGTGATTCAGCAGAAAAGTTTACTGTGAAGCAGAAACACACAAACTCCTCAAACATCCTCCCTTGGGTAGCCATGAGGCGACGAGGGGAATCAGCATTAGTTTAGACTAATAACAGCAGCTGCCAACACACACACAGATCTGAATACACACCCACATAAACTGGTCCCTTTAAAAACCATAGGCGGTAATTTGTAAAGAGTCCTGGTTGGGTTGAATCTGTCATTTAGGCTGTGAAATGTGGCCTCTGCTCCTCCCCCAGTCTGTCGTCTTTCTCTCTTTCTCCCCTTTTTCTCCACCCTGCTGATACTCTCTCTTGCACACCCAAAGACAACACACCACCCCTCCTTCCCCCTGAATGGGGCTCCTGTTCCACTGTCCCGTGGTGGAGTGGAGGGCTTAGTGTGGAGTCGGTGCTGTGTTGATCCGCCTGGCGGGCCTGAGCGGGGTGGAGGCAATCCAGAGCTGTGGGTGGGTAGGTGGGTGGGTGCGTGTTACACACTGCAGGTCGAGGCCTGGTTATCACACACACACACACACACACACACACACACACACACACACGGTTATCGACCTTGCCCCTGCGTGTGATTACCCAGCTGCTTCCCCCGGGTCGGCCGGCCGGCTCCTGGAACATCCAGTGAGCAGAGCTAATTATCTGCTCTGGCGCGTCCCCTCCGCTCCGTGTTTACGTTCCGCATACGCCACGGGGTCACTGGTCCGACCTCCGCCAGCTCGCACTAATCCCCACCAGGCCCTCAGACACTGATACATCCTCCTCCCTCTATCCCTTCACCCCTCCATCTTCCCTCCATCACTCCCCAAGGGCCTCCGTCCATCCCCAGACCAGGTTTATTTGTTATTTCTCCAGCCAAGTTTCGTCTTTCTCTAGAAAGAGCTCTCACTCTTTTTCTCTATCTCGTCTTTCCTCCCCCTGCTTCTTTTCTCCCCCTGCCTCTTTTCTCCCCCTGCCTCTTGTCTCCCCCTGCTTCTTTTCTTCCCCTGCTTCTTTTCCCCCTGCTTCTTTTCTCCCCCTGCCTCTTTTCTCCCCCTGCCTCTTTTCTCCCCCTGCCTCTTTTCTCCCCCTGCTTCTTTTCTTCCCCTGCTTCTTTTCTCCCCCTGCTTCTTTTCTCCCCCTGCCTCTTTTCTCCCCTTCCTCTTTTCTTCCCCTGCTTCTTTTCTCCCCCTGCCTCTTTTCTCCCCCTTCCTCTTTTCTCCCCCTGCCTCTTTTCTCACCTGCTTATTTTCTCCCCCTGCCTCTTTTCACGCCCTTCCTCTTTTCTCCCCCTTCCTCTTTTCTTCCCCTGCCTCTTTTCTCACCTGCTTCTTTTCTCCCCCTTCCTCTTTTCTCACCTTCCTCTTTTCTCACCTTCCTCTTTTCTCCCCCTGCCTCTTTTCTCCCCCTTCCTCTTTTCTCCCCGTTCCTCTTTTCTCCCCTGCCTCTTTTCTCACCTTCCTCTTTTCTCCCCTGCCTCTTTTCTCACCTTCCTCTTTTCTCCCCCTGCCTCTTTTCTCCCCCTTCCTCTTTTCTCCCCCTTCCTCTTTTCCTCCCCTGCCTCTTTTCTCACCTGCTTCTTTTCTCCCCCTTCCTCTTTTCTCACCTGCCTCTTTTCTCCCCCTTCCTCTTTTCTCCCTCTGCCTCTATGCTCACCTTCCTCTTTTCTCCCTCTGCCTCTTTTCTCAACTTCCTCTTTTCTCACCTTCCTCTTTTCTCCCCCTGCCTCTTTTCTCACCTTCCTCTTTTCTCCCCCTGCCTCTTTTCTAACCTTCCTCTTTTCTCTCCCTTCCTCTTTTCTCACCTGCCTCTTTTCTCACCTTCCTCTTTTCTCACCTTCCTCTTTTCTCCCCCTGCCTCTTTTCTCCCCCTGCCTCTTTTCTCACCTTCCTCTTTTCTCACCTTCCTCTTTTCTTCCCCTGCCTCTTTTCTAACCTTCCTCTTTTCTCGCCTTCCTCTTTTCTTCCCCTGCCTCTTTTCTCACCTTCCTCTTTTCTCCCCCTGCTTCTTTTCTCCCCCTGCTTCTTTTCTCCCCCTGCCTCTTTTCTCCCCCTGCTTCTTTTCTCCCCCTGCTTCTTTTCTCCCCCTGCTTCTTTTCTCCCCCTGCCTCTTTTCTCCCCCTGCCTCTTTTCTCCCCATGCCTCTCTCGCTCCAGCTCTCCCTAATGGCTGTTGTTTTCTAACTTCTTCTCTTTTGGCTCTCTCCATCAGTCTTTTCTGTTTTTAAACAGAACGTTGTAACCTCCATGTCACCCCCAGTCCTCCCCCTCCTTATGAATCAGAGAGCAGGAACTCTCAATATGAATCAAGGAGGTTTATGCTCCTTATCCACAAAAATGACAACAGGAGCTGGACTTTAAACAGGTCCAGTACATAGAGAAATATGGAATGTCACTGAATGAATCAGGGAGCAAGAACCCTCACTTTCACTCTTCCTCTTTAACACAACTCTGATTTGGTCGTTTCATCTCTAGTAAGCTCTGTTGAGCTACAGTAGCCAGAGGTGTCATGTCTTTTCAGTGTACAGTGTCCTCCTCCCCCTCCTTCAACATGCTTGGTGGTCGTAAATGTTTATATACATGTCCTTGCCCACCTGCCTGCTGTCTCCTTTGTGTTAACAATGTTGGCTAATTTGTCCTCCAAACCACCGTTCCCCTATCTATCTAACCCAGCTAGAAGGTAGCCCCCTCCCGTCCCCCAGCGAGGGGGAGCGGGACAGGCGTCCCGTAGCCTTCAAAGCTCCGGGCATTTCTCCTATGGGACAGCTCAGAGCCTTTAATCCCAGCCTGGCTCCCGCCAAAAGCCCCCTGGACGACAGTGTGCCTGCCATGGAGGATGTTGCCCCCTCTACGTCATTAGACTAATTATGCTCCTGCACATCCCCTCTCTGACAGCCGAACTGTTTCCCCGCATGCACACACAGGCACCCTAACACTCCAGTGAAGAGTGCTGAGCACTGAGCAGCATGATGTCTCGTACTTTATGTAACCAATGCACTGTAGGGTTAACAGTGTAAATGCACTGCATAGGAGTGTGTGTTGGAGGGTGATCCGAGAGACAATTTCAGCTGTTTTCTTACACTCACCTCTCTCTCTTTCCTTTTCTTTCTCTGTCTATCTCTCCCCTTTTCACACCAACCTTGTTAAAATTGTAAATAATCAATGCCAGATGACAGTTCACTTGCATAAACTCTTGTGAAGTTGCAACACTTTTGAAAGCTGTCCTTAGTTCGAGTAATCTTATATTATAATCCAGCTCTGTTGATATTACTTTTACAGTCATTTTTCACAGTTCTATTTTACAGTTTATATAAACCACATGCCTGAACCTGATCATACTTAATGTGGACACACGTCTCATCAAAATATTAGTTTTACAATAGCCACACCCCCATACACACACACACACACACACACACACACACACACACACACACACACACACACACACACACACACACACACACACACACACACACACACACACACACACACACACACACACACACACACACACACACACACACACACACACACACACACAAACCATCCCAAAAAACACTGCCAGTCATCCACTGTCGTGTAGCGGTGATGACCATGCTGGTAAGAATGTGCTTAATCTCTGTTGAGAGTGTTTTAATTCAAGTGTCTCCTTCGGGTCCACTGCATCGCTGGACAGTTTATAGAATTCATAGACACAGTTCAGACAGACAAAAGCCTTCTCTGAAAAACATACACAGTAATCACCTCAACACGAGCCCAGATGAAGTTGGGCCTTGGGTTTTAGGAAACCCAGAGATTATGACTAAGCCGCTTATCTTTAAATGGTTATGACAAACAAAACAATGTGTGTAGAGGGGACTTCCTGTGTTGAAAGAGCCAGAGGTGGGGTGGGATGGGGGGGGGTCGGAGTCAGATTCAGAATGCTGCTCATCTCTTTCTCTCTCTGTCATTCTCTCTGTAAATAATCCTCTCTCATTCTCTCTCTCATTCTCTGTATGTGTGTGTCTCTCTCTCTAGCTCCCTGTCTCTATCTGTCTCTCTATCTTCCTGTCTCTCTCTGTGTGTCTCTCTCGCTATCTTCCTGTCTTAAACAACACAATGTAACTCCAAATCAATCACACTTCTGTGAAATCAAACTGTCCACTTAGGAAGCAACACTGATTGACAATACATTTCACATGCTGTTGTGCAAATGGAATAGACAACAGGTGGAAATTATAGGCAATTAGCAAGACACCCCCAATAAAGGAGTGGTTCTGCAGGTGGTGACCACAGACCACTTCTCAGTTCCTATGCTTCCAAGCTGATGTTTTGGTCACTTTTGAATGCTGGCGGTGCTTTCACTCTAGTGGTAGCATGAGACGGAGTCTACAACCCACACAAGTGGCTCAGGTAGTGCAGCTCATCCAGAATGGCACATCAATGCAAGCTGTGGCAAGAAGGTTTGCTGTGTCTGTCAGCGTAGTGTACAGAGCATGGAGGCGCTACCAGGAGACAGGCCAGTACATCAGGAGACGTGGAGGAGGCCGTAGGAGGGCAACAACCCAGCAGCAGGAACACTACCTCCGCCTTTGTGCAAGGAGGAGCAGGAGGAGCACTGCCAGAGCCCTGCAAAATGACCTCCAGCAGGCCACAAATGTGCATGTGTCTGCTCAAATGGTCAGAAACAGACTCCATGAGGGTGGTATGAGGGCCCGACGTCCACAGGTGGGGGTTGTGCTTACAGCCCAACACCGTGCAGGACGTTTGACATTTGCAAGAGAACACCAAGATTAGCAAATTCACCACTGGCACCCTGTGCTCTTCACAGATGAAAGCAGGTTCACACTGAGCACGTGACAGACGTGACAGAGTCTGGAGACGCCGTGGAGAATGTTCTGCTGCCTGCAACATCCTCCAGCATGACCGGTTTGGCGGTGGGTCAGTCATGGTGTGGGGTGGCATTTCTTTGGGGTGCCACACAGCCCTCCATGTGCTCGCCAGAGGTAGCCTGACTGCCATTAGGTACCGAGATGAGATCCTCAGACCCCTTATGAGACCATATGCTGGTGCGATTGGCCCTGGGTTCCTCCTAATGCAAGACAATGCTAGACCTAGGAAGTGCAGCTTAGTTTCCACATCATTTTGTGGGCAGTGTGCACATAGCCTGTCTTCTCTTGAGAGCCACGTCTGCCTACGGCGGCCTATGTACAAGCTCACTGAGTCTGTACATAGACAAAGCTGTCCTTAAGTTTGGATCAGTCACAGTGGTCAGGTATTCTGCCACTGTGTACTCTCTGTTTAGGGTCATATAGCATTCTAGTTTGCTTTGTTTTTGTTTGTTTTTGTTAATTCTTTCCAATGTGTCAAGTAAATATCTATATGTTTTCTCATGATTTGGTTGGGTCTAATCGTGCTGCTGTCCTGGGGCTCTGTGGGGTGTGTTTGTGTTTGTGAACAGAGCCCCAGGACCAGCTTGCTTAGGGGACTCTTCTCCAGGTTCATCTCTTTGTAGGTGATGGCTTTGTTATGGAAGGTTTGGGAATAGCTTCCTTTTAAGTGGTTGTAGAATTTAACAGCTCTTTTCTTGATTTTGATAACTAGCGGGTATCGGCCTTATTCCGCTTTGCATGCATTATGTTCTACGTTGTACACGGAGGATATTTTTGCAGAATTCTGCACGCACGAAAATAATGGTGTTCCAAAAAAGGTCCAGTTGCCAGGACCACAAATACAAATTCCATCTAGATACTGTTGCCCTAGAGCAAAGAAAAACGTTTCATACCTTGGCCTAAACGATCTGAGAGACAAGGCAAGAAGGGCATTCTATGCCTGTTATGCAGGTGAAGTGAGGACCCAAAAGCGACTTAACAGAAACAGAGTTTATTCAAGTCCAAAACAGAAAACGACAAATCCTGAATCCATAACAGAAATCCTCTAGTCTGTAGAGGGAAAGGACAAGAGAAGCGGCCACAGACTGCAGGTCGCTTCGGGTAGGCGCAGGCCGTAGCTGACAGAGACACCTGCTCACACGCAGCATCTGATGAAGGCAAAAACACGACAGGACGGAACAAGAACACAGTACAGCAAACAAGGATCCGACAAGGACAGAAGCGGAAACAGAGGGAGAAATAGGGACTCTAATCAGAGGGCAAAATAGGGGACAGGTGTGAAAGAGTAAACGAGGTAGTTAGGAGAATGAGGAACAGCTGGGAGCAGGAACGGAACGATAGAGAGAGAGAGAGAAAGAGAGAGATAGAGAGAGGGAAAGAACCTAATAAGACCAGCAGGGGGAAACGAATAGAAGAGAAAGCACAGGGACAAGACATGACAATCTATGACAAAACATGACAGTACCCCCCCACTCACCGAGCGCCTCCTGGCGCACTCGAGGAGGAACCCTGGCGGCAACGGGGGAAATCATCGATCAACGAACGGTCCAGCACGTCCCGAGATGGAACCCAACTCCTCTCCTCAGGACCGTACCCCCCCAATCCACTAAGTACTGGTGACCACGTCCCCGAGAACGCATGTCCATGATCTTCCGTACCCTGTAGATAGGAGCGCCCTCGACAAGGACGGGGGGGGGGGGACGAACGGGGGCGCGAAGAAAGGGCTTGACACAGGAGACATGGAAGACTGGGTGGACGCGACGAAGATGTCGCGGAAGAAGTCGCACTGCGACAGGATTAACGACCTGAGAAATACGGAACGGACCAATGAACCGCGGAGCCAACTTGCGAGAAGTTGTCGTAAGGGGAAGGTTACGAGTAGAAAGCCATACTCTCTGACCGCGACAATACCTAGGACTCTTAATCCTACGTTTATTGGCGGCTCTCACAGTCTGCGCCCTATAACGGCAAAGTGCAGACCTGACCCTCCTCCAGGTGCGCTCACAACGTTGGACAAATGCCTGAGCGGAGGGAACGCTGGACTCGGCGAGCTGGGACAAGAACAGAGGGGGCTGGTACCCAAGGCTACTCTGAAAAGGAGATAGCCCGGTTGCAGACGAAGGAAGTGAGTTGTGAGCGTATTCTGCCACGGGGGAGCTGTTCTGCCCAAGACGCAGGGTTTCGAAAAGAAAGACTGCGTAAGATGCGACCAATAGTCTGATTGGCCCGTTCTGCTTGACCGTTAGACTGGGGATGAAAACCGGAAGAGAGACTGACGGAAGCACCAATCAAGAGACAAAACTCCCTCCAAAACTGAGACGTGAATTGCGGACCTCTGTCCGAAACGGCGTCTAACGGAAGGCCATGAATTCTGAACACATTCTCAATGATGATCTGTGCCGTCTCTTTAGCAGAAGGAAGCTTAGCGAGGGGAATAAAATGAGCCGCCTTAGAGAACCTATCGACAACCGTTAGAATAACAGTCTTCCCCGCTGACGAAGGCAGACCGATAATGAAGTCTAAGGCGATGTGAGACCATGGTCGAGAAGGAATGGGAAGCGGTCTGAGACGACTGGCAGGAGGAGAGTTACCTGACTTAGTCTGCGCGCAGTCCGAACAAGCAGCCACGAAACGGCGCGTTTCACGCTCCTGAGTAGGCCACCAAAACCGCTGGCGAATAGAAGCAAGCGTACCCCGAACGACGGGGTGGCCAGCTAACTTGGCAGAGTGAGCCCACTGAAGAACGGCCAGACGAGTAGAAACAGGAACGAAAAGAAGGTTACTAGGACAAGCGCGCGATGACGGAGTGTGAGTGAGTGCTTGCTTTACCTGTCTCTCAATTCCCCAGACAGTCAACCCGACAACACGCCCTTCAGGGAGAATCCCCTCGGGGTCGGTAGAGGCTACAGAAGAACTGAAGAGACGGGATAAAGCATCAGGCTTGGTGTTCTTAGTACCCGGACGATAAGAAATCACGAACTCGAAACGAGCGAAAAACAACGCCCAACGAGCCTGACGCGCATTGAGTCGTTTAGCAGAACGGATGTAGTCAAGGTTCTTATGGTCAGTCCAAACGACAAAAGGAACGGTCGCCCCCTCCAACCACTGTCGCCATTCGCCTAGGGCTAAGCGGATGGCGAGCAGTTCGCGGTTTCCCACATCATAGTTACGTTCCGACGGCGACAGGCGATGAGAAAAATACGCGCAAGGATGGACCTTATCGTCAGAATGGGAGCGCTGGGACAGAATGGCTCCCACGCCCACCACTGACGCGTCAACCTCGACAATGAATTGTTTAGTGACGTCAGGAGTAACAAGGATAGGAGCGGATGTAAAACGCTTCTTGAGGAGATCAAAAGCTCCCTGGGCGGAACCGGACCACTTAAAGCACGTCTTGACAGAAGTAAGGGCTGTGAGAGGAGCTGCCACTTGACCGAAATTACAAATGAAACGCCGATAGAAATTCGCGAAACCGAGAAAACGCTGCAACTCGACACGTGACTTAGGGACGGGCCAATCGCTGACAGCATGGACCTTAGCGGGATCCATCTGAATGCCTTCAGCGGAAATAACAGAACCGAGAAAAGTGACGGAGGAGACATGAAAAGCGCACTTCTCAGCCTTCACATAAAGACAATTCTCTAAAAGGCGCTGGAGAACACGTCGAACGTGCTGAACATGAATCTGGAGTGACGGTGAAAAAATCAGGATATCGTCAAGGTAAACGAAAACAAAGATGTTCAGCATGTCTCTCAGTACATCATTCACTAATGCCTGAAAGACAGCTGGAGCATTAGCGAGACCGAACGGCAGAACCCGGTATTCAAAATGCCCTAACGGAGTGTTAAACGCCGTTTTGCACTCGTCCCCCTCCCTGATGCGCACGAGATGGTAAGCGTTACGAAGGTCCAACTTAGTAAACCTGGCTCCCTGCAGAATCTCGAAGGCTGACGACATAAGGGGAAGCGGATAACGATTCTTAACCGTTATGTCGTTCAGCCCTCGATAATCCACGCAGGGGCGCAGAGTACCGTCCTTCTTCTTAACAAAAAAAAACCCCGCTCCGACGGGAGAGGAAGAAGGCACAACGGTACCGGCGTCGAGAGAAACAGACCGACAATCTTCGAGATCCTTACGTTCGGGAGCCGACAGAGAGTATAGTCTACCCCGGGGGGGAGTGGTCCCCGGAAGGAGATCAATACTACAATCATACGACCGGTGAGGAGGAAGGGAGGTGGCTCTGGACCGACTGAAGACCGTGCGCAGATCATGATATTCCTCCGGCACCCCTGTCAAATCACCAGGTTCCTCCTGTGAAGAGGGGACAGAAGAAACAGGAGGGATAGCAGACATTAAACATTTCACATGACAAGAAACGTTCCAGGATAGGATAGAATTACTAGACCAATTAATAGAAGGATTATGACACACTAGCCAGGGATGACCCAAAACAACAGGTGTAAAAGGTGAACGAAAAATCAAAAAAGAAATGGTCTCACTGTGGTTACCAGATACTGTGAGGGTTAAAGGTAGTGTTTCACATATTATACTGGGGAGGGGACTACCATCCAAGGCGAACATGGGCGTGGGCTCCCCTAACTGTCTGAGAGGAATGTCATGTTTCCGAGCCCATGCTTCGTCCATAAAACAGCCCTCAGCCCCAGAGTCTATCAAGGCACTGCAGGAAGCTGCCGAACCGGTCCAGCGTAGATGGACCGCCAAGGTAGTACAGGATCTTGATGGAGAGACCTGAGTAGTAGCGCTCACCAGTAGCCCTCCGCTTACTGATGAGCTCTGGCCTTTTACTGGACATGAAAAGACAAAATGTCCAGCAGAACCGCAATAGAGACAGAGGCGGTTGGTGATTCTCCGTTCCCTCTCCTTAGTCGAGATGCGAATACCTCCCAGCTGCATGGGCTCAACACCTGAGCCAGTGGGAAGAGATGGTTGTGATGCGGAGAGGGGAAACACCGTTAACGCGAGCTCTCTTCCACGAGCTCGGTGACGAAGATCTACCCGTCGTTCTATGCGGATGGCGAGTTCAATCAAAGAATCCACGCTGGAAGGAACCTCCCGGGAGAGAATCTCATCCTTAACCTCAGCGTGGAGTCCCTCCAGAAAACGAGCGAGCAACGCCGGCTCGTTCCAGTCACTGGAGGCAGCAAGAGTGCGAAACTCTATAGAGTAATCCGTTATGGATCGATCACCTTGACATAGGGAAGCCAGGGCCCTGGAAGCCTCCTTCCCAAAAACTGAACGATCAAAAACCTGTATCATCTCCTCTTTAAAGTTCTGATACTCGTTAGTACACTCAGCCCTTGCCTCCCAGATAACCGTGCCCCACTCACGAGCCCGTCCAGTAAGGAGAGATATGACGTAGGCGATACGAGCTCTATCCCTAGAGTATGTGTTGGGCTGGAGAGAGAACACAATATCACACTGGGTGAGAAAGGATCGGCATTCAGTGGGCTGCCCAGAGTAACACGGTGGGTTATTAATTCTTGGTTCCGGAGACTCAGAAGACCAGGAAGTAGCTGGTGGCTCGAGACGGAGATTGTGAAACTGTCTTGAGAGATCGGAGACCTGAGCGGCCAGGGTCTCAACGGCATGATGAGCAGCAGACAATTCCTGCTCGTGTCTGCCGAGCATCGCTCCCTGGATCTCGACGGCTGAGTTGCGAGGATCCGTAGTCGCTGGGTCCATTCTTGGTCGGATCCTTCTGTTATGCAGGTGAAGTGAGGACCCAAAAGTGACTTAACAGAAACAGAGTTTATTCAAGTCCAAAACAGAAAACGACAAATCCTGAATCCATAACAGAAATCCTCTAGTCTGTAGAGGGGAAGGACAGGAGAAGCGGCCACAGACTGCAGGTCGCTTCGGGTAGGCGCAGGCCGTAGCTGACAGAGACACCTGCTCACACGCAGCATCTGATGAAGGCAAAAACACGACAGGACGGAACAAGAACACAGTACAGCAAACAAGGATCCGACAAGGACAGAAGCGGAAACAGAGGGAGAAATAGGGACTCTAATCAGAGGGCAAAATAGGGGACAGGTGTGAAAGAGTAAACGAGGTAGTTAGGAGAATGAGGAACAGCTGGGAGCAGGAACGGAACGATAGAGAGAGAGAGAGAAAGAGAGAGATAGAGAGAGGGAAAGAACCTAATAAGACCAGCAGGGGGAAACGAATAGAAGAGAAAGCACAGGGACAAGACATGACAATCTATGACAAAACATGATAATGCCATCAAAAGGAACATAAAATTCAACATACCAATTAGGATCTGGCTAAAAATACTTGAATCAGTCATAGAACACATTGCCCTTTATGGTTGTGAGGTCTGGGGTCCGCTCACCAATTTGGTGTTTGTCCCATTTTGTGAATTCTTGGTTGGTGAGCGGACCCCAGACCTCACAACCATAAAGGGCAATGTGTTCTATGACTGATTCAAGTATTTTTAGCCAGATCCTAATTGGTATGTTGAATTTTATGTTCCTTTTGATGGCATAGAATGCCCTTCTTGCCTTGTCTCTCAGATCGTTTAGGCCAAGGTATGAAACGTTTTTCTGTGCTCTAGGGCAACGGTATCTAGATGGAATTTGTATTTGTGGTCCTGGCAACTGGACCTTTTTTGGAACACCATTATTTTCGTCTTACTGAGATGTACTGTCAGGGCCCAGGTCTGGCAGAATCTGTGCAGAATATCTAGGTGCTGCTGTAGGCCCTCCTTGGTTGGTGACAGAAGCATCAGATCATCAGCAAACAGTAGACATTTGACTTCAGATTCTAGTAGGGTGAGGCCGTGTGCTGCACACTTTTCTAGTGCCCGCACCAATTCGTTGATATATATGTTGAAGAGGGTGGGGCTTAAGCTGCATCCCTGTCTGACCCCATGGGCCTGTGGGAAGAAATGTGTTTGTGTACATGGATTTTTATAATATCTTATGTTTTACCTCTCAACACCACTTTCCATCAATTTGTATAGCAGACCCTCATGCCAAATTGTGGTATAAGGCTTTTCTGAAATCAACAAAGCATGAGAAGACTTTGCGTTTGTTTTGGTTTGTTTGTTTGTCAATTAGGGTATGCAGGGTGAATACATGGTCTGTTGTACGATAATTTGGTAAAAAGACAATTTGACATTTGCTCACTGAGGACATGTACGAGTCTGCTGTTAATAATAATGCAGAAGGTTTTTCCCAAGGTTGCTGTTGACTCATATCCCACGGTAGTTATTGGGGTCAACTTTGTCTGCACTTTTGTGGATTGGGGTGATCAGTCCTTGGTTCCAAATATTGGTGAAGATTCCAGAGCTAAGGATGATGTTAAAGAGTTTTAGTATAGTCAATTGGAATTTGTTGTCTGTATATTTGATCATTTCATTGAGAATACCATCAACACCACATGCCTTTTTGGGTTGGAAGATTTGTATTTTGTCCTGTAGCTCATTCAAGGTAATTGGAGAATCCAGTGGGTTCTGGTAGTCTTTAATAGTTGATTCTCTCTGTGTGTATGTCTAACTCCATCTCTCTGTCTCCCTCTCTCTCTCCCTCGATCTCCCTGTCTCTCTGAGTGTCTCTGTCACCCTCTCTCTCTCTCTCTCTCTCTCTCTCTCTGTGTGTGTCTCTATCATTATTTCTCTCTCTATCATTCTCTCGCTCTGTCACGCTCTTGCCTCTGTGTCTCTGTTCCAGTCTCTCTCTCACTATCTAGTTATCTCTTGCTCTCACGTTCTCTCTATCCCTCTCTACACCCCCACCCATTATTTGGACCCTACACTCCTGCTGCAACCCACCAAAGCCCTTTCTATAATGCCTCTTTCACACTGCACTATACACACACACCATACGAACACACACACATGCCATAAGCACACACTGGACACACACACACCCTACAATCTGCCTGGCCTTGTGGGATGTATGGGCCTCTCCTCCTCTCCAACTCTGAGCTCAGATAGTTCAGATACAGATTACGGCTGGGGAGAGCTAGCACCAGTGCCAGCACCCGTTTTGTCTCACCTTTGAGGATGGTGGGCTTTCATTATTCCTTCTGCCCAGAGCCAGAGAAGACTAAACAGAGTTGGATGGTAGGGCCCTATATCGCACTGGCTGGACCCCAGGAATGTGTGGGTCAGCGTTGGGCTGGCGTGCGCTGAGAGCCCTTTCTCTGCCTGGTCAGGATGGAGCGGAGGTCAGAGCACGGCTGGGCTGATTAATGGTCACAGGCTGAAGGGGGGCCAGGGGGAGAGAGAGGCTCCGTGCCTACCTCAGCAGTTTCGCAATCCTGCTGCTTACACATGGACAGCACAACACGAATAGGGCCAGTTTCAATCTGTCGATCTGTCTTTTCTCTCTCTCTATCTCTCTCTCTCTCTCTCTCTCTCTCTCTCTCTCTCTCTCTCTGGGGGTGTTTGATATTAATGATGTGGGGCTTTTCAGCTTCCAGTGGTAAACTCTACAACATTCCATGAAATGTATTTGTTTATGAGATGGCGAAAGAGCAGATAAACTGAAGTTTATTTAAAGGCTTTCTATTTTTGACAAAGCCTATCAGAGGAGAATTGCAACAGCTGAACGAAACCTTGCTCACAGGGTGTGGCCACTGTCTGTGATGCAAGGCTGACCTCTAGTGGTGAATAGGTGGAACACGTTTGTACCGTGCCATATTACAGTTGCTCCCTGGACAGCCAGCAGGTATATGACCAAGACTAGAGCACACTGATAAATTGGTGTGCAAAAGAGACATCATCATCATCATCAACATCATCGTCACACCCATTCTCTCTTCATATTCATCTTATTCTGTATATCCTCATCTGATAGTGCATCTCCTGCCATGACCCTCAACCAGCTCTCTGTGTAAAATCATGTAGATCACTTGAAAATACAACAGAAATCATTATAAAGAGATTGAGCTGTTGACTAACAAGTGTTTTCTTTTTCTGTGTTTTTTTCCATCTCTAGGGCAAGGCAAGGGGAGGAAGGGTGAGCGGCGGGGCGAAAGGAGAAATCGGGACAACCGCCGGGACAAGGACAGCCAGGGGGAAAGCCGGCGGGAGAGGAAGAAGGACAGAGAGAGGGAGAGGGGGGAGGCAGGTGACCGGGAGGACTCTGAGAACAGGAACAAGACAGAGCAAAGACGCCGGAGAGGCCAAAACAGAGATCCTGTTCTCTCACCTGAGGGGGCAGGTCCTGAACAGTAACAGAGCCTGGAGGAGCCCTCTCACTCCACCCCCTCTTTGTCACCCTCGCCCCCTCAACTCCTTGCTGAGGGGGTGCTGCTGCTACCTGTATTATTTAAATATATACTGTATATGCACAAGAGAGATGGGGTCACTCGATCGGGCCTCTACAGACTCTAAGGACTTCTCCCCTACATACCTACCTACCTACCCCCCTCCACCACACACCACTGAGAGGCCGCCTCCCCCTTCCTGTCCTGTCCTCTAGTTTCACCAGACCAGAGAGAACCAAGACTGCTGTTGATTGGACGGGAATGTACAAAACTGCTCTTGTGATTGGATGGGACTGTACAGAGAGGAGAGCAGTGAGACATTGAAATGTGACAGTATGGGGATGATGATGTGTTTGTCATTGGGAGTCGGGACAATGTAAATGCTTGTTGAATCGGTTATTTAAAAGGCTCCCGCCCAGTTAAAACAAACTTTGTGTCTTGGTTTCAATGTAGGTTTAATTTGTGACATTATGTAGAATTGTTGTTGTTGTTGTTTAAATGTCTTTTTGTTTTTGTTTGTTGTTTTTTGCTGAGTAAATTATCATGGGATATCAGTAACAGAAAGACAGACAGTCAGATGTGGTTACTGCATCCAGATGTATAGTAAACATGAGACAAACCGACTGAATTGATTTTGTGACAGAATGAGGAACAGACCCCAGTGTTTTCCTCACAGCTTATTATTGGTCATGTTTGTTCAGAAGCATCCTGGACAAAGTGCTAGTTTGCCTATCTGTGTAAGCGGGATTTGTGCTTTCACTAAAGCCACCTGAGCAGAAATCAAAAGCCTCTGTATGTCAAATAAACTATAATGGGTTTGTACTGGTCTTTGTTTTTCATTTGTTATCTTTGGGCAATATTTTTGGTATATCAGATTGTTCTGGCAATTCTCACATTTTTTTTATTTGTATCAGAAACCATTTGGGGGGGAAATCATTATAAAATTGGACAATTCCTAATAATTATTTATATTTAAGAATCAAGACATACTCCATATTTTAGAGCACTCGATAAGGAGTATAATGACACCACGATGTTGTCTTTATCATGTACAGTTAATGGATCATAGGGTCTTAGAGGGGACATCTATAGGTCTAAACGGGACGAATTGGCCACTTTCACCCCCCCCCCCCCCCCCAAACTTGTTTGTGATTACAAATCTAAAAACCATATCAAACATCTTTACTCCCATATGAAGCTAGAACAATCGGAGATAACCTAAATATTTTCAGGACACGCCTCCATGAAATCGCGCCTTTATTATTTGTCAACTACTCAATAAACATTCTCCGTTGACCTGCCTTTCTAATTTCAGATTCACTGTTGCTTAGTTTTTGCAAGTGTTTTGAAAATATATCCATCCTCAACACAGTTGTTTGTAAGTTGATATAGGCCTTCACATAAATTGCATTTAATAGATGGTCATAGACAGTCAAAGAACTGTCAGTGACATGCTGAATCAAACCCACCACAACCTTACTTACCTCACTCCAATTCCATTACATTACACTGAGCCATTAGTATGTCCCGTTTAGCCTTGTGTGGGGAATGGCCCGACGCTCCGACCCTGGACAAATGCTCTGTCTAAACGCAAATACCGTTTCGGAAACATTTGGAATTTAACTTTCATATAATAGAGAAATATTTTATTATATCCAAAAGATACACTTACTGTACGCAGTTTAGGACAGTTGCACCCAGTTGTATTTTGAGAAATACATGCGATCCAGTCGGAAATGTGGAATGGAATGGACCAATGGAAATGAGAGCGCGAGGTGAGAGGATGTGTGGTAGCGGAGGTGGTGTGAAAACAGCCAGTTGCAACTTTGCAAAACTGCTCACAGTAAGTGTATATTTTGTATTTAATAATAATAAAATTGAAATAATATTTCTCGCTTACATGAAAATTAAGTTCCAAAGGTTTATAAAACCGTATTGCTAGAAGGATTAATAACGTTTCTCAACATTAAAACATAGTGTTGGGATTGTAGTCAATGATCCAGCTGTTGTCCATACATTCAATTGAGAACTCAAGGGCTGGGTACACTGTAACCAAATATTGTTAAGTAACTGGTTCCACAGACTTTTTTTGTTTGTTGGTTTTCTCAACTTTTAATTTTTTATTTTCCAACATGAGAAAACGTAGGCAAAAATTCAGTCAACTTAAAATGTGTTTCCTCAATTTTGTCTCATATGTGTGACCCAGAAAAGTATTATTTTACCAACAGAAAGAGGCTGTGGAAATAACTACAGGCACAGTGTTTTTAATGTATATATCTGACAGCTGATTACATTGTGCATGTTCATTTAAACAGTAATTGGTATTCAAACTCACAACCTCTTGATTCACAGCATACCAATTTTCCTGCTATGCCACCACATCTGTGTCAATAACATATTTGACATACATGATTGCATTGTGCATGTTAATTTCTACAGTAATCAGTATTCACCTGGGATTTGAACTCCCAACCTCTTGGTTCATAGCGTTCCAAACTTCCTGCCACGACACCATGTCTGTGTCGTTAACGATTTCGACTGTATTTAAGGGGATGACTGCCTTTGTTCATTCCAAGATCCTAAAGATAGTTTTAATCTATCTGGCTCATCATTTTTCTTTTATCTACAATTTAGGTCTGCCGTTAGGGCTCATGGTGTTCCTTGGCAGTCAGTTTTGACGCTACATCCTATGCCATTTTTTTAAAAGTTTAAGATCGAAACAAAGGGTTGCCAAAATGTATAATTTATTTACTATCAACTTCTTATAAACCTCTTCCTCTCTATTCTCAGTGGAATAGAGACCTTCCGGGTTTGGATCAATGTTTTATTTGGGACCCCGTGTAGACTAATATTCAACAATCTTCTCGGTATCCTGATCACCAACGGATCCATTATAATTTTGTACACAGCATTTATCAAACTCCTCGTAAACTGTATCATATAAAACACTTTAATGATGCTTCCTGTACATTGTGCCATCTTAATGAACCTGGTGCCTTTATACACATAGTTTGGGAATGCCGTCTGGTATCTATATTCTTGGATTAAATAGCTTTAAATTTGGCCACTGTTGTCAGAAAATATTCCTGCATCTCCTTTTGTTTTACTTTGAAATTATGTATCTGTTTTTCATTTATCTCTATGTCAGAAGTGCATTCTTCTCGCTGGCCTAACGCCTGCAAAAAAAATCGATCCTCACTTTTTTGAATGTAATTTATATGGAGCATTCAACTTCTCGCATTCATGGAGCTAAAGAAGACAATGAACCAATGGCTTCTTGCCGCTAAAAATATTTCTTAATGTGTTGCTCTGTGTTTTATTTTGCTGCGCCACTCGGGAGCCATAAGCACCACCAACATTAGACACAGAAAAGTCTAAAATTGCTTAAATAAGTAAATCAAATCAATCAGATTAATTGATGCAGACATGGTCGCATAGCCGGAAAATCTGAATATTATGAACCAAGAAGTTGTGAGTTCAAATCCCAGGTGAGGACATGTTGGATCATAAGGTACACATAAATTAACATGCACAGTCTGATCATGTAAGTCAATGTGTATCAAATATGCAAGTTGAAAACATTGTATGGTAAAAGTGCTGTGTGTGTAACTACACTGAACAAAAATATAAATGCACCAATTTCAAAGATTCTTTCCAGTTCATATAAGGAAATCAATCAATTTAAATAAATAAATTAGGCCCTAATCTATTGATTTCACATGACTGGAAATACAGATCTACATGTATCAGAAAGTGGATCAGAGTGGATCAGAAAACCAGCCAGCATCTGGTGTGACCACCATTTTGGCTGTGGTTGGCTGTCATTGTAGATAAGAATTTGTTCTTAATAACTGACTTGCCTAGTTAAATAAAGTTTTTTTTTAATATGTGGACTGACCAATGTTTTACACTAATGGGCGTGTTCTAATATCAAGGAAAGCCCACATTAAGAAACGCCCCGAATTGCGGTCTGCAATTTCTTCATTTTGCACTTCTCCGCTGATTCGAGAAAATTGTAATGTGCGTGTGCTGTGCGTGATTACGTTCAATAAACGTAGTCATCATACGTTAACTGGCTAAACTTATTACGTTGCTTTTTGTGGAGGAAAACAGACGGGTGAGTTTAATATAACATTTCTCGCCATGCAGCTAGTTTAGTTACATTTGTATGATTTATAATCAATGTAATATTTAACAATAACAAGAGGCACACAATGACCGATAAATCTAACATGCGAAATGACAGTATCGGCTAAGAGAGAGAAGTGACTAGCGCTGTCTTTCTTTCTCGACTGAGACGGCAGGCTAACGTTAGCTAGCTATGTTGTCAATCCTAGAAACTTGGATACAACAGGTCTCATTGTTTTGATTCCTCCTGGGGGTGGGTAACGTTAGTTCAAATCAAAGTTAACAGACTAGCTAACGTCAGTTTGTCGCCGTTTCAATGTGAATAACAACACGGAATATATCAAAATATAATGTCCGTAGCTAGCTACGTTAATGTTATGTAAAAGGAGAACGCTGTCGAGTTTTCTAGCTCGGAGATTAGCCAACGGTAGCTAGCTACCTTGCTGACGATGGCTTACCCTAGAAGAACAAAACACCTACTGTTCGCTAGCTATCTTCGTTTTTGGTAGGACTATATTACGATATTTTTTCTATGTGAAAAATGAACATGAAGTAAACTCAACTTTTTGGTCCTTTACTAACAAGCTGTATATAAAATAGTTAGCTATAGCTTAGAAAATAAATATTACACTAGATAATAAATAAATGTGTCACTGGATGACAACAATGTTTTGTTTTCAACATTAGTGCTGTTTTCCAAAATAAGTGAAAGTTCCTTCGTTTTGTTTCCTTGCCACGATACTAACGAGTATCGCGATACAGGTATTGTCAGTTCGCTAGCTCACATACTGACCACACTGCTCGTGTTGTAAAATAAATGTAGACACATGTTATTAAATAATTTCATCCACACTGCTCGCGCAGGTCTGCGTGGACAGGTGCTAAAATATAATAATTGGTTCTATTTATGATGCTCAAAAGTCCTGCCTCTCCCATCTCCTCATTGGTTTTTAGGAGCATATACCCACATTTTTTATTTTAGCTAGCTAAGCTTGCCCCATATGTCATTGTTAACTAGCTAGGGTATCGGGACCCTGTTCCAGTCTTCTTTTCATGGTTTAGTTGAAAATAGTGTTTAAATTTCATTTTGGATAATCGACTATTGATATCATCATTCCCGTATTGTTTACTGTGTTTCCCGGAATCGGAAGTTCATCTATCAATTAAAAAAAGCATCAAATCTAATAGCTATAACCTTTGTTTCCTTTTGGCAGTGAGACATTTGAAGAACCACCAATAAGCCTAATGCTACAGCGGCAACATTAGCAGATATTACAGTAAGTAGCTACTACAGAATCTCTGCCTGTCCTGTGTGTATCTACACTGCCTTAACTTGTTCAGTGTATTGGTTGATTTTAATTTGACAACTGTGATGCTAGTAGTTCACATTAACATCCTTTTGTGTCAATAATGGTCTCAATAATGCCCCCCCCCCTTCCACCCAAAGTACTTCCTAAGGATGGCTAGCTGCGGTGAGGTTGACCACTCTGTGAGCTCGCTCCCATCCAGTAAGAAGGGGAGTGGTGACTCTGCCTGCTCTGGTTCCAGTGGCTCATCACCTGCCCTGCCTGTCCCAGAGTGTGCCATCTGCCTGCAGAGCTGTGTCCACCCTGTCCAGCTACCCTGCCGCCACGTCTTCTGTTTCCTGTGTGTGAAAGGGGCGTCCTGGCAGAGTAAGCGCTGTGCTCTCTGTAGACAGGAGGTTCCAGAGGACTTCCTGGAGCACCCCACTCTGCTGTCCCCCGAAGAGCTTAAGACCGGAGGGCGGGCTGCCGCAGGGGACAACGCATGGTACTATGAGGGGAGAAACGGCTGGTGGCAGTATGACGAGAGGACCAGCCGTGAGCTGGAGGACGCTTTCTCCAAGGGCAAGAAGACAGCTGAGATGCTGATAGCCGGGTTCCTGTACGTGGCCGACCTGGAGAACATGGTGCAGTACCGGCGCAATGAGCACGGCCGCCGCCGCAAGATAAAACGTGACGTTGTGGACATCCCCAAGAAAGGGGTGGCGGGCCTCCGTCTGGACACCGAGGGTGGCACGCAGGGGTCCGCTGCGGCAGGGAGAGGGAACTCTGCAGACGGGGCTGATACTTCAGCAGTCTCAGTGCAGCAGGCTGCAGCAGCTCCAGCTACCTCCACAGTCCTGTCTGCTCCTGCCAGGCCTCCCACCTCTCTGGGGGGCCAGCCTGGCAGCCCCACCAGCCCCTCCCTGGAAGACAACCTGGCCCTGCTCCACATCAGCCCCACAGATGCGCCGGAGAGGGCTGAAGTCGGGGAGGGAGAAGAGGAGGCCACTGCCACACCCTCCATGTCATCTGGTCCTAACACCTCTGTGGATGGGTCTGGGGACTGGAGTGATGAGGAGGGGGATGGGGAGGCAGTGGAACCCCGGGAGCAGAGACTGCATTTGGGGGAGAGCCCAGAGGACAGGTCCCCCCCTGGGGCTGAGGCCTCCAGCAGCAGTGTGAGGTCGCGAAGGCCTGACGGCCAGTGTACTGAAGTGTGAGCTCAACTCATCATGATCCTCTGCACTGTAGCTAACATTCTCAGCTAACATAGGACTCTGAAACAGATTAAAACCAACCCCTGCAAACAACTGTCTCAAGGCAAGGAGACACTCCCATTATATTAGACTTTTAAAGATGAAAATTACCCCCTGAAAATTAGTTATAGTAAAAAATACTGGTGGGCCTTAGGAGCAGTCTTTCCCCATACAACTTGTTAGTTGAGCGTTGAATTGTTGTTTCGTGTAAGTTGTTGGGATGTTTGAACGGCCTCATGCCTGCAGACAGTATGTGATGCAGCCGTGTTGAAAGATGGAGACTTATTATTTTCAGAGACATGCATTTAACTGAATCGGGTAGCAGCTTCTTATCAGCTAATCAAGTTGTTTTGATCAGATCAGTGGTTGTTTTCCCCTCTCTGCAGCAGATGTGTTGAGTTCTAGGCTGCTCCAAAGTGATTAACACCATGCTCCATGACCTCTGATCAAAAAGGTTAGTAGACAACATTTTCATTTGTGTTTCAAAAGCGAAGCATGTTCATAGTGTTCAGTTGCTGATTATTCATCTGAAATGCTAGTCTGTTTCATAATGTGTGCATGTGTTTTAAGAGAGGGGTTGGATTCTTGAAGAGGACTGATGGTTTTTGATTTTAGTTTAACTGTTTTTTTCTTTGTTTTCCTATGGTTGTAAATTCTATTGTGTGATTACTAAGACAGTAAGAGAAGAGCAACGGTTGCTAGGTGGCTTGCTGGCTGTCTCCTGCAAAACATTTGAAGTTTTAAATTGTATTGTTTTTATATTTCTTACCAGCTGACTGTCATTGTCATCTGTTGAGCTCAATTTTACTATCATTATAATAACCTTTACTTTCTGTAACGATTTTTGGTTTGTAATCTTTTAAATAGTATGTGATTTTAAATAAAAATGTGTGTATTCATCATCCCAAAATGTTGATTGGAAGTATTGTTTTTTAATGAAAGCAAAAGGCGAGCTGATCACATGCCAACACAACTAGCGACGTAATGCAAGAAATAAGATGTCTTGTATCAAATCTGGTCAATGTATTTTTTTGCCCTGATATTTCTCATGTGACAACTCTACACTATATAAACAACTATGTGGACACCTTTTTAAAATTTGTGGATTTCGGACACAACGGTTGCATAAAATCGGGCACACAGCCATGAGTTCTCCATAGACATTGTCAGTAGAATCACCTTACTGAACAGCTCAGTGACTTTTAACGTGGCACTGTCATAGGATGCCACCTTTCCAACAAGTCAGTTGGTCAAATGTCTACCCTGCTAGGCTTGCCCAGGTCAACTATAAGTGCTGTTATTGTGAAGTGGAAACGTATAGGAGCAACAGCGGCTCAGCCACGAAGTGGTAGGCCACACAAGCTCACGGAACGGGACCACTGAAGTGTGTAGAAATCCTGTCCTAGGTTGCAACACTCACTACTGAGTTTCAAACTGCCTCTGGAAGCAATGTCAGCGCAATAACTATTAGTTGGGAGCTTCATTAAACAGGTTTCCATGGCTGATCAGCGGCACACAAGCCTTCGATCAGTTTGGGGAAGACCATTTCCTGTTTCAGCATGACAATGCCCCCGTGCACAAGGCGAAGTCCGTACAGAAATGGTTTGTCGATCAGTGTGGAATAACTTGACTGGCCTGCAGAGCCCTGACCTCAACTCCATCAAACACCTTTGGGAGGAATTGGAACGCTGACTGCGAGCCAGGGCTATTCGCCCAACCTCACTAATGATCTTGTGGCTGAATGGAAGCAAGTCCTGCAGCAATGTTCCAACATATAGTGAGACCCTTCCCAGAAGAGTGGAGGCTGTTATAGCAGCAAAGGGGGGACCAACTCCATATTAATGTCCATGATTTTTGAATGAGATGTTTGATGAGCAGGTGTCCACATACTTTTGGTCATGTAGTGTACCTCACCACTTGCTAATGCCATGCACCCGCTGCTCCTGCCCTGCACAGGTCCACTTGGTGCAGTGTAGCGTACCTACTTCAACAGACAGGTTCCAACCCTCTCTGAATTCATCTCACACCCTGGTTTGATATTCTGATCACAGTGTATCTGTAAGCAACACCAAAGCCTGGTGTTTGTCCAGGAAACACATGACCGTTGTAAAGGGACGGGAGAGGAAGACAAAAGGCCTGGCGGGCTACATCCACAATGGCTCCCTATTTAGTGCACTACCTTTGACCAGGGCCCACTATGTAGGGAATAGGGTGCCATTTGGGACGTACCCCTGGTGGTGTGTTATCCAGGGACCAGAGACCTGCCAGCCAGGTTTACACCATAGTGAAGCTTGATCTATCAGGGAGGGGAAAAGGAGCAACTGACTCAAGCCTAGATCTATGCAGCAGGACAAACACAGAACGTTTCATTGTTAGATTATTCAGAATTCACATGAATCTCCTACCCTGGTTGAAAAAGAACACACCATCGGCATTGTACATTTATTGGAACAGCAGGACAAATGGAGAATTCTTCCTCTGGCCTGCAAATAGTTAGAGACGGATAAAGTAGTGGGGCATCTACTGTAGTTGGTAGAGAGTTGTGTGGTATTGAGGTCCCTTGATGAATTTATAGATAGGTCTGTATGACCTAGTCTCTTAACTGGAGAATGATAACTCCCAACTGTAGTGGGCTGGATAGAGAATCCTCTTGTTAATCTCACTATCTCTGTGTGTGTGCTATTGTTCGGCTCAGTCTTGGGGGTGTGGTTGGAAATTGCAGCAGTAAGACCACCCAACCTTGTTGGGTTCAATCCTAATCTAACCGATGATTTGATCTTTCGATCTTTGTGACACATTTTGGTGTTCCACAAAGTACAATACAAGCAAGATCAACAGGGATTTTATTCACAACATCAATAGAAAGTATTTAGCTTGAAATACAAGTAATTTTACTTTGATTTGTCATTATAAAATGTACTGTATCTTATATGAGTTATATTTGTATCTATAAATTGCAGTTATCTGCCAAATAACATTTTACTTTTAAAAATAAACACATTTTGATACTTGAATGTAGCAAAGATATACAGTATTTTTGGCTTTACTTACTCCAGTCCACAGCCACATGCATAAATGCATAGTTTTGTTCAGAATATAAATAGCAGTTACTGTAGAAAATATTCCATATTATATTTCAGTAGCTTGTTGAAATAGCTTAAAGTTATCCCTTGAAGTTGAGTAATGCTCTTGCACCGCAGGCCAGTTGAGGACAAACAGATGAAAACAATGTCTTTGTCCTTCATTTGGGTCCAAGCTGATTTTTCTTTTTTCATTTGTGTCCAAGCTGATTCTCAAGGGTCTCCATCCTTTTTGACACAACCTCAAGTATTTACACATTAAGGAAGTTATTGATTTTAAACTAAACACATTTTTAAAGATACTCTGTGCATCCTAAATGGCAGCCTATTTCCTTTATAGTGAACTACGTTTGACCAGGGCTGATAGGCCTCTAGCCTATTTCCTTTATAGTGAACTATGTTTGACCAGGGCTGATAGGACTCTAGCCTATTTCCTTTATAGTGAACTACGTTTGACCAGGGCTGATAGGCCTCTAGTCAAAAGTAGCACACTATACAGGTAAAAGGGTACCATTTGGAAAGCATTCAATGTTATGGCAATATTAAAGACCTTATCTAAAGTATGTACACCACCACAGGGCTGTAAAGGATATTATTCTGGGTCAGTCTCCTAAGCTGTTCGTTGACCTGCCTCTGGAAGAGCATCATGTTCTCACACTTACACATATCTTGAGGGGAGGGTTTCTCTGTTCACAGACAGACACAGCATGGATTGTCTTTTAGGAATAGACTGACACAGATCAAGTGCAATACAATTATTCATTCCCAGAGCCTCACAATATACTGTACAATGATAGGCCTCCAATGGTATGGTTTCTGTTGTACTTCATAAGAACACCTGCAGGTGGCAGAGATGTACAGCATTTTCCCTCTGAACATAAAGTCCTTACCCGCTCCTCAATAAATATTTCCTGAAACGCAGTGCATGAGAGAAAATCGATCTAACACACATTATAAACTGGGTGGTACGAGCCCTGAATACTGATTGGCTGACAGCCGTGTGATAATAGCAATAAGGCACCTCGGGGGTTTATGGTTTTTTGTCAATATACCACGGCCTAGGGCTGTACACAGGCACTCTGCATTGCGCCGTGCATAAGAACAGCCCTTAGCCGTGGTATATTAGCCATGTACCACACCCCCCCCAGACCTTATTGCTTAAGTATAAATCATGATATGGAAGTCTAAGCACCACCTTCATAAACAATCTGATTAGTTTTAAGACTAGATGGGTTTTGGGGCATTTTTGATTCAGTATTTGTATTTATAGAATTCAAAATGTATTCGAGATGAGAGGATTTGTGCACTGTGCAGGAAAGTGTGAGAAATAATGAATAATGTGTAGCTGTGATGGATCTTTAATAAGAAAGTTATTTTAGAGTGTGTTTTATGCATTGGGTACCTTTACATATCCGTGACTTCAATTTGTCTGTAATTTCTCCCATGTTGCTAAAATCTTCAACATAGTACAAATGCTTATCATCTGGCTCGGAAGCAATTTCCCTGAGCTCCTCTTCGATTGCTTTACCAACACCAAGTGCATATATCGTGATACCTGGGGACAGTGAAGCAGGTCAGAAGGAAGTGGATGAATGACTCCTTTAAGAGAAGATGGTACTCTATTAAAGGCTCTTTAAATGGCTCTGCAA
The DNA here is from genome assembly GCF_021184085.1 of Oncorhynchus gorbuscha. NCBI lineage: Eukaryota > Metazoa > Chordata > Actinopteri > Salmoniformes > Salmonidae > Oncorhynchus > Oncorhynchus gorbuscha. Next base: position 70,110,904 of record NC_060187.1, on the reverse strand, counting down.
TCAGATCAAGTTAAGCAAACACAACGTTATGAAACCGTACCAGCATCCTTTGCCTTAGTGGCCCATTTCGACACATCATCCTGGGATCGTCCGTCGGTGAACACGATGCTGACCCGTGGTATGTCGGGCCTGGCCCCCTCCTTGGCAGAGAAGCTGTACTCAAACATGTGACGCAGGGCAGCACCCGTCATGGATCCTTTGCCCATGTACTGCATCCGCAATACGGCCCTGTTGATGTCCCGGCCTGAGGTATACTGACCCAGGATGAACTCTGTGCGGACCTTACTGGAGAACTGCAGCAGCCCCACATGGGTGCCCGTGCCGGACACGTCCAGAGAGTCCACGATGTCGTTCACAAACCGCTTGACCAGCTCAAAGTTGGCCGGTCCCAGGCTCTTAGAGCCGTCAATTACAAATACCAGATCCATCACTCCATCTCCACACACTGCTTCTGCCATAGTAGAGACAAATAGTGTTGAGTCAAGTCACGACTCCCCAAATCAACTATACCATGGCAAGACAGCAGCAGAAAGTACTAGCCTACATTACTTAAATGAGGTCGCTAATAACTGGCTCATTCTACAATAATGGCCCAACATTATGAAGAACTGTGTACAGGTCAGGGGCGCAACTTTGGTTTTAGAAGTGGCGGGGACATATTTTTATTTTACATTTTTTAAATCCATTCCGATAATCACTCCCAACAGCCTACCCGACCGCTCGGAGGCGTCCGCATGGTCCTAAAGCACACAGTTGCCTCGTTTTGTATCACATTCCAATGACAAAACTGGGGGTGGGAACAAAAATGCAATTTCAGAATGTGGGGGGGACATGTCCCCCCATTCCCCAGTGAAAGTTGCGCCCCTGGTTCAGGTCATATTGAAATAGTATAAGGATAATTCTCATTAATAATGGAAATGTGTGTTCTCTACTCCAGGCTTCATGGTTCCACAGTCATTTCAATGCAACATTGGGTAATAATGTGCATGAATATCCATCTATCTACCTATCGAGAACTACTCTTTCTTCCTTCACGACATGTCCCTGTCACTGTCAAACGGTATGGAATATAACACCCTGGACTAGAGGGAGCATCAGGATTAACCATGACCTCATAATCACACTCATCCAAATTATGTAACATATAAATACCAGGATGGAAAAACTCTCTGTCACAGTCAGACCCATTACAAAAGAGGCAATTAAGTGTATATTTGAAGGCAGTCCAACTTCCCTCAGTCACATAAGCATTAATGCGTAACATTCATTCTAACATACCAATTCAAAGGGATGTGAATCCATTGGGCCAAAACAGCATTATGCATAGAGAAGATCCTCTTATTACTGTGCAATGTCCAAAAGATCTGTTACCACACAGCTGATAGGAAGACATGGAAGCAGGCCATTGACTTACTCTGGCAGGTTCTGTTATCAGGTCTGAGTTTGTAACCTTCTCGACATCGACACACAAATGAATCTTCAGTGTCCACACAGTCATGCTCACACCCATGGTTACCAAGGGAACATGGATCAATCCCTGCAGTAAGTAAAAGTGATCAGACCCAGTTGTTGAGGTCAATAAGCAAGACCTGCTAGTATGTTGAAATCTAAGTCAAAAATGGAATACAAGTTATATTTCTGTGTATTAGGTGAGACTGAGAGCATACACTATTCTAGTGTGAAGCAGGTGAGACTTACTTTTGCAGGCTTTATTATCAGGTCTGAGTATGTAGCCTTCATGGCATTTACAGAAAAATACATCTTCAGTGTTCACACACTCATGTTCACACCCGTGATCGCCAAGAGCACAGTGGTCAATCTCTGTGAGGTGTTAGTTACATCGGGTACAGAGATAGAAACAAGGCAGGAGAGAGAAAGGGACAACGCATGCTAATATTCTTTCAGGGAATTAACACTTTACACTGTTATATAGAAATATAACAGTGACTAACATATTCACTACATTCAACAAATAAATGCATTACAAATGTTTTCCTCAACACTGCCCACGCAGTGAGCACAGCACTCTGTTGCTGAGTCCTCCAGTGACTGATATTTTGAATGAACAGTTTACGATTGCTTTATTTGTTAGATTTAATATATTTTAAACCATTTTTAGAGGTGTACTGGCACTGCCATCTCAGGAGGGGGAGGTTGAGTACAGTGTTGTTAATAGCACAGTTACACAGTTCATATAAGAGCGACTGGATAAGAGCGTCTGCTAAATGACTTAAATGTAATGTAATGTAAATATAGCCAGGGTGATGAACTTACTGCTGCAGGTCTTGCCATCGCGGTTGAGAACATAGCCCCTCGTGCATCTACAGACGTAGGAATCAGGAGAGCTGACACAGTCATGCTGACAGCCATGATTCCCCAGGTCACAGTAATCTATTCCTGGGGGGGAAAGGTTTAGACACACATAGATTGGCTTGAATTCATACATTATTGTCAGGATGTTAACAAGAGATAAAGGAGGGAATAGGTGCCTTTAATTTGGAATTTTCTTTTTAAGCACTTACCATTTTGATGAACCCACAGGGTGCTTTCTGAAGTTAACTAAAATGTTTATTGTGCAATTTGCATCGGAACATACACTCTTAGAAAAAAAGGTGCTATCTAGAACCAGAAAGGGTTGTTCGGCTGTCCCCATAGGAGAACCCTTTGAAGAACCCCTTTTGGGTTCCATGTAGAAACCTTTCCACAGATGGAACCCTGGCTGTGTTATGATCTCTTTGTATTCTAACACCCTGGACACACTCCCCCATATTTCAGCAGCCAGTGAGATGATTCAAAAAGCACACTTCCTCTTGGAGATCTCCCCTATGCTACTCTGAAGTCTGAAGAGAGAACTAGAGAACTAGGGGCACGTCCAAATGTGGGTGGACTTGGACCTCCGTCTGGCAACAAGATAGACCAAATACTGTATTAGAGTTGGACTGATTTGGGACATTCATCCCTTCAACTGCTTAAAGAACTGATTGTGAACACTACAATAGTCAAGCATAGTTGCATCACTGAGCCAGTCCATGGACTGAAATGTAACCCAGTATAATAGACCATCAGATTTGAGCAATGAAAGGACAGATGGAAATCTGGAATTCAGGTTAACCTTCACAAGCAGATAAATTACTTTTTTTCAGAGTAAATTAATAGTTTTTTCTATGCTAACTTTAGTCACAAAAAATAAATAAATGAATGAACAAACGAAAGAGGAAAAACTAAGAATCTCACTTCGGCACGTCCTCTTGTCCTCGTTGAGTTCATACCCAAGCCGGCAGCGACACTCGTAGCCAAGTACCCCTGGCACCTTGGCACAGATGTGGGCACAGCCATGGTCCTCCACATCACACGGGTCTTCCACTACAGAACCAGGAGGACCACAACATAACATAACCCTTACCCTATGCCTCTGCTGCTGCTCCTGCTATCTCACCAGCCCTGGCACTGCACCGTCCCACAGGCAAACCCTAACCCAGCCAGCTAGGCCCCACTGATTCTGATTTACACCACTGACTTTTTTCCTTGTTCCCCTCTAGTGAATTTGTCTGTCCAAAAGCAACATATTGTCCATGTTCTTAGTCAAATGATGTGGTCAAGCCTGTTATAATAGAGTTGAGCACAGTCGACTAAGTTGCTCACTCACCATGGCAGGTCTTGCCATCAGAGTTAAGGGTGTAACCCTTTCTACACCGGCACATGTAGGAGGCTGGGGTGCTCACACAGAGGTGATCACACTGATGGTCCATCACAGAGCACAGATCTGTACCTAATACACACACACACACACACACACACACACACACACACACACACACACACACACACACACACACACACACACACACACACACACACACACACACACACACACACACACACACACACACACACAATACATCCTTAGAATCTCCATCAATATAATGAATAAAGCACATGAGTGTGTTGAGAGATGAACAGAGAGAAAACACCTCCACACAGATTGGACTGGAAGACGGAGGTGAGGGTCTCTATCTGGCTGAAGTTGGCCACCAGGTACACATGCTCCGAGTGGGGCTCACTCCCGATGACCCGCAGCGTGTTCATATCCACCCTGCCCACTCCGATGGCGAATATCTGGATGCCCGCCTGCCGGGCCTGTGCTGCCACCTCCTCCACTGTGTCTTGGGGGCGCCCGTCCGTTATGATCATGGCGATGCGGGGGATGTGCATGTCGGCGGGTCGGGCGCCCTCTGGCTCGGTGAAGGCTGTCTCCATGGTGTACTGGATAGCCAGGCCGGTCATGGTGCCGGTGGCCAGGTGGTCCATGGCCTTCACCGCCCGCTCCACATCTGCCTTGAATACAACAGTTCTGTGTTTGTTACTGTGGGTGGATTAGTTTTTGGGGGTTAGTTCTTGTTACAGAATGTTTCTGAGCAACTGTACTTGGAAAACCAAATAAACATATTGTAAAAAGAATAGAACAGTACTGAATAGTCCATCTGTTTCTTCTGCTCCCAGTCTCACCACACGGCACACATTTGGGAGGAAGGAAGTTCAGCCACATTGCAACATCCCTGTGGGTAGAAGTACTTTGCTCAAGGGCACAACGGCTATTCAGCTAAGTGCATCGAGAGAGAGAACCTGTTCTCTAGGCTACCTTGTTGCTGTTGGTGTCGAGACAGAACTTGTTACCCAAACTATATTCTTAGGGGGGGGGGAATGGTTTCAGAAGGGTTCTTCAGCTGTCCCCATAGGAGAACCCTTTTTGGTTAGTAAAAAACTATTTTTGTCTCAATGTAGAACCATTTTGGGTTCCATGTAGAACCCTCTGTGGAAACGGTTTTATATGGAACCCAAAATGGTTCTACTTGGAGCCAAAAAGGGTTTTACCTGGAACCAAAAAGGGACAGCCGTAGAACCCTTTTGGAACCCTTTTCTTCTAAGAGTAGTTTGTGGAGAAAGGGTTCCAGATAGCACCTTGTTTTCTAAGAGTGTACCTTGCTGCTGTAGGTGTTGAGGGAGAACTCGTTCTGCACCACGCTGCCGTACTGCAGCAGCCCGACGCGCGTCGCCTCCGGCCCCACGTCCAGGAAGGCCAGGATGTTGGTGATGAAGATCTTGACCTTCTCGTAGTCGCTGGGACGCACGCTGCGGGAGCTATCGATGATGAACACAAAATCCAGGGGCTTCCCTTTACACAGGCTCTCTGGGGAAAGACACAGGCTCTCTGGGGAAAGACACAGGCTCTCTGGGGAAAGACACAGACATTACTGGAGATATAGTAGGCCAGGCATACTAGTTGTGATAGTTACACAGGCTCTCTGGGGAAAGACACAGGCATTACTGGAGATATAGTAGGCCAGGCATACTAGTTGTGATAGTTACACAGGCTCTCTGGGGAAAGACACAGGCATTACTGGAGATATAGTAGGCCAGGCATACTAGTTGTGATAGTTACACAGGCTCTCTGGGGAAAGACACAGGCATTACTGGAGATATAGTAGGCCAGGCATACTAGTTGTGATAGTTACACAGGCTCTCTGGGGAAAGACACAGGCTCTCTGGGGAAAGACACAGGCATTACTGGAGATATAGTAGGCCAGGCATACTAGTTGTGATAGTTACACAGGCTCTCTGGGGAAAGACACAGGCATTACTGGAGATATAGTAGGCCAGGCATACTAGTTGTGATAGTTACACAGGCTCTCTGGGGAAAGACACAGGCATTACTGGAGATATAGTAGGCCAGGCATACTAGTTGTGATAGTTACACAGGCTCTCTGGGGAAAGACACAGGCATTACTGGAGATATAGTAGGCCAGGCATACTAGTTGTGATAGTTACACAGGCTCTCTGGGGAAAGACACAGGCATTACTGGAGATATAGTAGGCCAGGCATACTAGTTGTGATAGTTACACAGGCTCTCTGGGGAAAGACACAGGCATTACTGGAGATATAGTAGGCCAGGCATACTAGTTGTGATAGTTACACAGGCTCTCTGGGGAAAGACACAGGCATTACTGGAGATATAGTAGGCCAGGCATACTAATTGTGATAGTTACACAGGCTCTCTGGGGAAAGACACAGGCATTACTGGAGATATAGTAGGCCAGGCATACTAGTTGTGATAGTTACACAGGCTCTCTGGGGAAAGACACAGACATTACTGGAGATATAGTAGGCCAGGCATACTAGTTGTGATAGTTACACAGGCTCTCTGGGGAAAGACACAGACATTACTGGAGGTACAGTAGGCCAGGCATACTAGTTGTGATAGTTACACAGGCTCTCTGGGGAAAGACACAGGCATTACTGGAGATATAGTAGGCCAGGCATACTAGTTGTGATAGTTACACAGGCTCTCTGGGGAAAGACACAGACATTACTGGAGATATAGTAGGCCAGGCATACTAGTTGTGATAGTTACACAGGCTCTCTGGGGAAAGACACAGACATTACTGGAGATATAGTAGGCCAGGCATACTAGTTGTGATAGTTACACAGGCTCTCTGGGGAAAGACACAGGCATTACTGGAGATATAGTAGGCCAGGCATACTAGTTGTGATAGTTACACAGGCTCTCTGGGGAAAGACACAGACATTACTGGAGATATAGTAGGCCAGGCATACTAGTTGTGATAGTTACACAGGCTCTCTGGGGAAAGACACAGACATTACTGGAGATATAGTAGGCCAGGCATACTAGTTGTGATAGTTACACAGGCTCTCTGGGGAAAGACACAGACATTACTGGAGATATAGTAGGCCAGGCATACTAGTTGTGATAGTTACACAGGCTCTCTGGGGAAAGACACAGGCATTACTGGAGATATAGTAGGCCAGGCATACTAGTTGTGATAGTTACACAGGCTCTCTGGGGAAAGACACAGACATTACTGGAGATATAGTAGGCCAGGCATACTAGTTGTGATAGTTACACAGGCTCTCTGGGGAAAGACACAGACATTACTGGAGGTACAGTAGGCCAGGCATACTATATGTGATAATTACACAGGCTCTCTGGGGGAGAACACAAATAAAGCCTTAATGGAAGTATTGTACTGTATATAGGCTTACTGTAACTCTAATATAGTATTTACAGGGGGAGAACACAAAGAAAGCCTTAATAGAAGTATTGTACTGTATATAGGCTTACTGTAACTCTAATATAGTATTTACAGGGGAAGAACACAAAGAAAGCCTTAATGGAAGTATTGTACTGTATATAGGCTTACTGTAACTCTAATATAGTATTTACAGGGGGAGAACACAAAGAAAGCCTTAATGGAAGTATTGTACTGTATATAGGCTTACTGTAACTCTAATATAGTATTTACAGGGGGAGAACACAAAGAAAGCCTTAATGGAAGTATTGTACTGTATATAGGCTTACTGTAACTCTAATATAGTATTTACAGGGGGAGAACACAAAGAAAGCCTTAATGGAAGTATTGTACTGTATATAGGCTTACTGTAACTCTAATATAGTATTTACAGGGGGAGAACACAAAGAAAGCCTTAATGGAAGTATTGTACTGTATATAGGCTTACTGTAACTCTAATATAGTATTTACAGGGGGAGAACACAAAGAAAGCCTTAATGGAAGTATTGTACTGTATATAGGCTTACTGTAACTCTAATATAGTATTTACAGGGGCTCTCTGAGGAACATACAGTAATCTGACTGGAAGTAGTCTTACTATACGGTATATAACTGATATTTACATGGGCTCTCTGTATGAAGAAACCATACGTTTCTGGGTACAGATGGGGTCTTACTTAAAGTACTGTTGTACATAATTCTGACACTGTCTGGTTGATTCTTCCTTTTTGAGTTTGGACAGTGATTATTACTTTGTGTGCTCAGTTAGTCAGCCTGAGAGCAGGGGAAAGATTCTGAGTTCTCTAGTCTCCAGTAATCATCTGTAAATCAATCAACACTAAACTAAGCCTGGGAAAAGACAAGAAGAAAAGCCTCTACATGCTCCATATATCCCTCTAGAGAGGACCAGTTCCCCTGGTCAGACATTGATTTTACTTGATCTTTACTGTAAGGGGAAATACAGACCAATTATGAATATACATACTGTACTTATGCACACACATAAGGTCTGTATATTCCATTATCTTGTACTGTATATTCCATTATATTGTACACTATATCCCATTATATTGTACTGTATATCCCATTATATTGTACACTATATCCCATCATATTGTACTGTATATTCCATTATATTGTACACTATATCCCATCATATTGTACTGTATATCCCATCATATTGTACTCTATATTCCATTATATTGTACACTATATTCCATTATATTGTACTGTATATCCCATTATATTGTACTGTATATCCCATCACATTGTACTGTATATCCCATCATATTGTACTGTATATTCCATTATATTGTACACTATATCCCATCATATTGTACTGTATATCCCATCATATTGTACTCTATATTCCATTATATTGTACACTATATTCCATTATATTGTACTGTATATCCCATTATATTGTACTGTATATCCCATCATATTGTACTCTATATTCCATTATATTGTACACTATATTCCATTATATTGTACTGTATATTCCATTATATTGTACTGTATATTCCATTATATTGTACTGTATATTCCATTATATTGTACTGTATATCCCATTATATTGTACTGTATATTCCATCATATTGTACTCTATATTCCATTATATTGTACTGTATATTTCATTATATTGTACTGTATGTCCCATTACATTGTATCGTATGTCCCATTATATTGTACTGTATATTCCATTATATTGTACTGTATATTCCATTATATTGTGCTGTATGTCCCATTGTTTTGTGCTATATGTCCCATTATATTGTACTATATGTCCCATTATTTTATGCTATATGTCCCATTATTTTGTGCTATATGTCCCATTATATTGTGCTATATGTCCCATTATATTGTTCTATATGTCCCATTATATTGTACTGTATGTTCCATTATATTGTACTATATGTCCCATTATATTGTACTGTATGTCCCATTATATTTTACTATATGTGCCATTATATTGTACTGTATGTCCCATTATATTGTACTATATGTCCCATTATTTTGTACTGTATATTCCATTATATTGTACTATATGTCCCATTATATTGTACTGTATGTCCCATTATATTTTACTATATGTGCCATTATATTGTACTGTATGTCCCATTATATTGTACTATATGTCCCATTATTTTGTACTGTATATTCCATTATATTGTACTATATGTCCCATTATATTGTACTGTATGTCCCATTATATTGTACTGTATGTCCCATTATATTGCACTATATGTCCCATTATTTTGTACTATATGTCCCATTATTTTGTACTGTATGTCCCATTATATTTTACTATATGTCCCATTATATTGTACTGTATGTCCCATTATATTGTACTATATGTCCCATTATATTGTACTGTATTTTCCATTATATTCCATGCATTCCACTATATTCCATTGTATTTGTAATTGTATTTAATACTCTTCCTCGGGTCCAGCAACATGAAGGCAGTTATATACAATTAAAAATATTACAAGAAATTACATAACTCTTTACCCAATACATTTAGTGCGTTCCCTCAGGCCACTACTCCTCTATCACATATTTACAATACAACATCCATGTGTACATGTATGTAGAGTACATGTCTTATCATGTGTATGTGTGTCTATGCCTGTGCATGTCTGTTCACAGTGTATTTTTATCTGTTTTTTAAATCTGATTCTACAGCTTGCATCAGTTACCTGATGTGGATAGACTCCTATGTAGTCATGGCTCTATGAAGTACTGTGCACCTCCAATAGTCTGTTCTGCACTTGGGGATTGTGAAGAGACCTCTGGTGGCATGTCTTGTGGGGTATGCATGGGTGTCCGAGCTGTTTGCTAGTAGTTTAAACAGACAGCTCGTACATTCAGCTTGTCAACACTTCTTAGAAAAACAAGTAGTGATGAAGTCAATACATTTAAGGGCCAGCCGTGCTGCCCTGTTCTGAGACAATTGTAATTTTCTGAGGTCCCTCTTTGTGGCATCTGGCCACACGACTGAACAGTAGTCCAGGTGTGACAAAACAAGAACCTGTAGGACCTGCCTTGTTGATAGTGTTGATTGTGACACAAACCACAGTATTTAGCCAGCACCACATTTCCTTTAGTACCAGTAATCTCTGCTGGTCTTACCCACTGAGTTGGACTGGATGGCCGAGTCGTTGCGTCCTCTGGACAGGATGGATGGTCTGGGACGGCGCCTGTCTCTGTGGTCCACTCGGACTGCATCGCAGCAGAGCAGGCAAAAGAGCCCGAAGGCCAGAGTCCTCATCCTTGACCAAGGGGACCCACGGACAAATGGGTGGACAGACAGACAGCAGCTGGTATAACAATTGCAGAGACAACCAACTCAACCTCCAGTCCTGAGGATGAGTGCACATCAACAAACACTGCCAGTCACTGACAGGGAGACTGGGGATGGGATGTCAGTCAGACTCTAGAGGAATTATAAATAGGAAGTACTTTCACCTCCTGCCTGCCTGAAACCACAGCTTCAGATTTCACCTCATTAACCCAGAATGGTTGCCATGTCACAGCCGTACAGTACGATTAGCGCTGTGTCCCAAATGGCCCTCTATTGTCTATAATGGTCAAAAGTAGTGCACTTTATAGGGAAAACGGTGCCATTTAAGACGCAGCCTAGAGCTACAATGTATACAACACATTCCAGACCTAAGCTACCAGTGAGGGAGG